>NW_024425119.1:11363998-11489946 GCF_017311325.1 Ursus maritimus | reverse complement strand
GCCGGGCTGGGGGGATTCCCCGCGAAGGTGGGCGCCCCGAAAAGAGCAGGCGCCGCGCGCGCCC
This sequence comes from Ursus maritimus, assembly GCF_017311325.1. Lineage (NCBI taxonomy): Eukaryota > Metazoa > Chordata > Mammalia > Carnivora > Ursidae > Ursus > Ursus maritimus. The sequence continues at coordinate 11,489,882 of NW_024425119.1, read as the reverse complement.
CCGGGGGGGATGCGGCCGCCGCAGGCGCTTCCCCAACCGAGCACGCGTTCTGGGGAAGGGAAGGCTGCTGGGCAGTTATCAAAGGCAGTTGAGTTCCTTTTCCTGACCCCCCTTCCTGCCGTTTCGAAATCCGCTGTCCATTTAAAGAAATACCGGCCGCTACCAACCGAAATAGGTGACTCGACTGCAAAGTTGACAGGACGTGTTCTTGAACATAATACCCCTCCCCGGCACCGCTTCTCTGAAACCGTCATTGGCCGGTTGGATGACCCTGGGATCCTGCCAGGGGAGGAATATTTGGCTGGAGAAGCAACCCAGGGGAAGTAAAAGCCGGCGGGGCTGAGGGTTCTAGCCTTGAGCACATGTGCTCTGATCACTCTGTTATTTTTATTGTCATTCATAGTCTCTTAAAATGCTCTGAAGTGCCGCTGCAAAACACTGAGAATATAATTATGTTTTAAATTCTAAACTCTTCTGATACATACATAGGGGTTTAGTGTGTGGATGTGTTATATTGCAAATATATGAATACATAGGTACAAATATGTACCTAATGTGTGTATATCTACAGGAAAACAGAACAGATTTCCCAGATCCCCACCCTATAGATTTTTCCTACTCACTTATCTTCAACTCTCCACATTATAAAATGTGTTCAGACCTCTTCACGCACTCATCAGAAGGACATTCTGAACCAGAATTGATTCAAAGGGGTTGGGGTGAAAGAGTCCTGTTGCTGGAAAGATGGGAATTGCGGGTTTTTGTGAGCCTCCAGGGATTTTACCAGTTTTTGTCATATGGTAGTCATATCGTCCCCAAGAGATCTCATATCCACACTAACTCCTCTGCCTTGGACCACCTGCCACCCACCTCTATCCCTCACCTCCCTTATGCCCCCTAACAATTATCTGCCTTTGATCCCTCCACTTATGTTGCAGACATTGATTCTGATGTCCAATTACTGGATTAAATCCTATAGACCTCTGTATCACTTACTTATCAATAAGATCCTTGGCAACTCTCAGCTTCTGTAAAAGGTGGGGAGTAGTACCTATCTCATAAGATTCTTGTTTAAATGAGCAAATATATACAAAGTGCTTAATTACCCGAGTACTTGCTACATATAATACATCCTCGTTATTAGCTACAATTACTTAATCTCAGGACTGAATTAACTCTCAATTTCATTTCTATCTCCTCTTTACCTTCTCCAAGTGATTCCTAGAAGTAGTAATTTGAATTAGAAAGTATGGGATTCCAAAGCAAAACAACAGTTGTGGAAAATTGTGCCTTTAGACCAGAGGTTGTCAGTCTCTTTCTGTAAAGGGCCAGATGCAAAATATTTTAGAGTTTGTGTGCAAAGAGGCAAAACTGAGGACATTATGCAGATACTTCTGTAACAAGAAAGAAAATAAATATCCATATTATTGACAAAGTGTAAGGTGTAATAATAATTCTAATCAAGTCTAATAATGAGAGGAATGGAATTCCTTTTGGAGGGGGATAACATTTTACTTAGTTGAATGCCAGTTCAGAGTAAGGGTTCTCTATCATCAAAACTAATTGTTTATCTGTTTATCTGTTAATACTGATCTGTAATGAAATTTTACATATTTCATTTTTGAAAATATTTTCTCACCCAGATAGGTACTGACAAATCACCCATGAGCATACGGTTTTACTTAAGCATATTCATTGCATAGAAGGCATTTATATAATTCTATTAGAATTCTATTAAGTTCTCTTGATATTTCCTCTTCGCGTGCCATTACATTCCAGATTAATCACTTTCGATGGAAAATTAGATGAAAGTGCCTCAGTTGCACAGTTAAGTGGATTTTTAAATACGGAAATTTCCTTTTCACTTGCATCATAATCCAAAACCACTGTTGGAATTGTAGTTTGACTTCAGAAAAACGTAATTGCTAAAAACTTGTGTTGGAATGGAGATCTTGCTTCTTGTTTTAACTTTTGATGGCATGGGAAGTTTATAAAGCAGCTCAAGATTATTTGTGATTGCAACAATGTTAGTCATGTCAAAATGATCTAACTGCCATATACACTTCACACATAGCTTTGTTTTGCCTTGTAGTTTTAGGTTGAATTAATGAAAAACATCAAGTCTGTAGCAAAAGCTAATTTCCAAAGACATTCAGTGTTCAATAATTGTGGTTGGGGGAAGTTTTTACTTACTCGTTCTCACTTGTCAATTGTTTCTCTATTCCTTTTCCTGAATCTTTGGTAAATTGGGTATTTTTTTCATGGTCCATTAAAATTCTTACGTTGTCTTTGTAGCTTTTCTCCTGTATGTTAAATATAGTGGTTGTCTAGAAATTGCAGTTTGCATCTTTAATTATAACACTCTATCTTCATATAATATTATTCTAAGAATATATAAGCAATTTACAACAGCATAATTCCATTTATCCCTCTCCCATCTTTTATGATACTAGCATATATTTTACTTCTATGTGTTATAAAACCCACCATACATTGTTGGGGGGGTTGATATTTAAAAAATTGTACATATATGTATATAATGAAGGTACTAAAATAAAAGTGTCTTTTTATTTGGCCGATATTTGTCCTTTCTGATACTTTTTTATTTCTTCTTGTAGATATGGATTCATTTTTCTCTGGCCTCAAGAACTTTTGGCATTTCTTGTAGTGCGGTTTGTTGGTAATAAACTCTCTCGGCTTTTGTCTGTCTTTATTTCACATTTGTTTTTGAAGGATTATTTTCACTGTATATAAAATTTTAGGTTGACAGATTCTTTTTCCTTTTGGCACTTTAAATCCATCGCTCCATTTCTCTCTCCATTGTTTTTGATTAAAAAGTCATTTGTAATTCATTTTTTAACTCCCTGTGTACAGTATCATTTTTTTCTCTAGCTGCTTTTAAGGTCTCTCTAAATGTGGCTTTCAAAATTTTGACTATGATGTGCCTAAGTGTAGTTTTCTTTGTGTTTATTCTTTTTTTTTTTTTTTAAAGATTTTATTTATTTATTTGACAGAGATAGAGACAGCCAGCGAGAGAGGGAACACAAGCAGGGGGAGTGGGAGAGGAAGAAACAGGCTCATAGCAGAAGAGCCTGACGTGGGGCTCGATCCCATAACGCCGGGACCACGCCCTGAGCCAAAGGCAGCCGCTTAACCGCTGTGCCACCCAGGCGCCCCACGTCTGTGTTTATTCTTCTTGATGTTGCCTGCAATTCTTGGGCTGTAAGTTGATATCTTTCATTAGCTTGGGAAAATTCTCATCTGTTACCTCTCTGAATATTGTTTCTGCCCATTCTCTCTCTCCTCTCCTTTTATTACTCCAATGATACAAATATTAGACCACATGACATTGTTCTGTAGATCTAAAATACAGTTTTGTTTTACTTTTTTTTCTCTTTGTCTTTCAATTTGGATGCCTTCCTTCTGTTTATCCCTTTTTAAATTTCGTTCCTCTGTATTGTCCACCTTACTGTTAAGCCAGCCTATCTAACTAATTCTTTACTTGTGATACTGTGTTATTTTTAGCATTTCTGTTTTTTTATACTCTCCATCACTTTTCTGAAGTTGCCCATATCTTCATACATGGCTTCTACCTTTTTCTTTAAGTCCTTTCGCATTTTTGTCATACAGTGATAGAATTCTAAAATCTGGACTATTTCTTGGTTAACTTCTATTGATGTTTTCCTTTTTTTTTAAAAAAGATTTTTGTTTATTTATTTGAAAAAGAGAGCTTGTGTGCTCACGCAAGTGGGGGGAGGGGTAAGGGGAGAGGGAGAAGCAGCCTCCCCACTGAGCAGGAAGCCAGATGCAGGGCTCCATCCCAGGACCCTGTATCATGACCTGAGCCGAAGGCAGACACCCAAATGACTGAGGATCTCGGGGCCCTCCCCTCCCCAGATGTTTTCCTTTCTTGACCATGGGTTACATTTTCTTGGTTTTTTAAATGTGCCTTAATATTGTTTACTATGTACTGGGTGTTTTATGTAAAAATACAGTAGACAAAGAATTAAAGGATGTTTTCCTCCAAAAAAGAGCTCTACATCTTCTCCTATAATGCCACTAGAATTTAGGCTGAGTCTGTATGATCTGTAGTTAAGCTGAATTTGGGGCTTGTTATAATTTTTTAGTTTGATTCAATTCACCATTGGCTTCAAATATTTTGAAGGCAGGACCAGAACTTTTTCTACAAGTAAATATTGTTTTAGAGCTCTTATTCTCAGCTTTTCTGCTCTGCTTGATGTCTTCCTTAGCTCCGAGCCTTGGAGGAAGATCTCGGTTCTTTCCTGCTGCCACTCCCAGTCTTTCTTAGCTGAATGCCTAGATGGCCAGGGGTCTTCTCTCAGCTCTTCTACCCCTCTACAAGACTTTCTTAGCTGAAAGCCCAACGTATCTCTGATAATTTCTCCCAGCTCTTCTTCACTGCCCTTGTTTTTGTGGTCCCACCTGTTAGTGAATATCGCAGAAAGAACTATGAGGTAGTATAGTTTCTTCCGTGCCAGTGACTCCTCTGGATTCTAACCCATGCACTGTCCACACACTGCCATCAAAATTTGTTAAAAGTGAGGCTGATTTCTCCTTACCATCATCTATAATGGATTACTCTTTCCTCCACTTCAGTCAGACGTCAGAAATCTCATGTGAAGGATTGTCATTTTCTAAAATTTAGTTCACTTGGGTTTCTTTGTATTCTCATTTCTCTGATTTTTTTTTAAACTACAATTATGTAGATTATTTGATCTGTATTGGGTGTAGGGAGTGAATTATGGTCTCTTGTGACTCTTTACGTACAAACTTGAAGAGGAACCCGAATGTCTAATCTTTATTCTCCACAAGAGTGATGGGAAGGGGCAAGGACTGGGAAAGAAGGAACAATTAAGAATATGTGGAAGTGGATGTGTTTAATTTAAAAACCAAAGCCATCATCATAGTATAGTATTTTTTAAAATGAAAACAACATTTTAAAGAATACAAACTAAAGTAAGAAATACCAGCCATATATCTCTGAAAACTAGAATTCCTTAACCTAATGGACATGCTTCTTTAAGAGGGATTTGTTACAACTGGTGGGGTGGAAAGAAGAGAAATGTTTATACTCATGCAAATAAGACAGGTTTTGAAATCTTGAGAATCACTGCCCTAAACTATTTCCTTTATTATATCAGTCAGGGTGCAATCAGAGAAGCAGAATTGTGTGTGTGTGTGTTGCATGCTGACTAATATAGTAAAGGAAATATATATATGGCAGGCAGTTGGGAAGAGCAGATGGATGTAAAGTGGGTGAAATTAAGAGCAAGCTAGAATTCAAAAACATGAGCCCATGAGGATGGACTGAAGCCATGTCATTGCCTCTGACCTTGGTGGCCTGGGTGTCCTTCATGAGCTGGGGCCCTTTGTCATGGAACTAAACGCACGTGCACATGCACACACACACACACACACACACACACACACACACACACACCCCTGGCCTAGGAGTTGCAGAAAATAAAGGAGGATCTTGGCAAAGATTGATCAGTCATAGGCTCAGCTGCTGCCACACACCAATGAGGTGAGACAGCAGATAAATGACAACATGTGGGAGCCTCAAAATGTCTACTGCTTCATTTCTACCCTCCAAATCACACTCTCTCGTGGACCACCCTAACTGAAAACAGAGAAGTGAATTCTGGCAATGTAGGTAAACCTAGCCAAGTGTTCACATTACAGGGTCACTGCATACAACAGCTTCCCACAAGACCCCTCTGACAGTTTTATTTTTGAACTTTTCAGTACTCTGTCGCATCTCCCATCTAACCTTCAAACTATTCTCTTCCATATGCCTTCTCTCTATGGTTTTCTCATCTTTCTTATTAATACCACAATATTATCAACCTCTAACTTAACCTCAAAATAATTGTTGACATGCTGCTCTCTTTTATGTCATGTATATTGCCTATTCCCAAATCTCTCTATTTCATTACAGATTCTCCTCTATCTTTCCAGTCCTCTTCCCAGAAGCAGCAACTCTTCAGTTTGGATTATTGCCACTTCTCTTTTTCCACCATCAAACTTCTATGGTTCATCAATAATCTACTGAATTTTTTATGTCTGCTCAAATCTCTTACTTCATTACAGTAGTTTCCCCTTATCTGTAGGGGATACTTTCCAAGATGCAGTGGATGCCTAAAACCACAAACAGTATTGAACCCTACTATACTGTTTTGTCCTATACATACATACATACATACATACATACCTATGATAAAGTTTAATCACAGTAAAAGATAAACAACAATAACTAATAATAAAATAGAATAATTTTAATAATATACTGTAATAAAAATTAAGTGAATATGGTCTTTCTCTCAAAATAGCTTATCGTACTGTACTCATCCTTCTTCCTCTTCTTGTGATGATGTGAGATGCTAAAATGCTTACAGGATGAGACGAAATGAGGTGAGTGACATAGGCATTGTAAATCAGCGTGAGGCTAGCATTGATCTTCTGGCCATGTGTTCAGAAGGAGGGTCATCTGCTTCCAGACCACGGTTGACAGAGGGTGACTGCAACCGTGGAAGGCAAAACCAGGGATGGGGGAGGGGGGAGGGACTACTGTCCTCCCATTTCTATCTTTATGTCTTGTTCTATATTACATTTCTACCCACACATGTAAACTGTGAAACTATTTATTTTCTGTCAAGTAGTATCTGAAACTCACCTCTTTCATAAATCGGTCTCACACTATATAAACGAAAGGTATTGAAAGGTAAGGAGTTGGCATGCTGGAGTGGATGTATTATGTAAGAATTGTTCGGCCATCCCCTAATTATGACCCAGGAGGGTTCAGAAGACACTCCCTTCATCAAGCCTTTAAGAAATGCATTGATGAAGCAAACACCAACATCCTTGTACAGTTTTGTATTGCCATTCTCTACAAGCCATTAATGCTATCACTAAACTAGGCTCCCTGAATTCACTGGGGTTGGGGGGATACTGGAGTGACAGGCACCAAGTTACATGACCTAAGTATCTTAACTACCACAGACAAGGGAAACATGATTGCGATAATGGACAGAGCTAAAGGGATCATCAGAATGGTTTGATCTTTGGCATTGGCTAATTTATTGTTATCTTCTTAGGATTCAAATATATAGACACCCTACTAGTGTCTTACTTGGTTTGTATATACCAAAAAACTCTAGGTCTGGAGTAAAGAAATCTGACTTGAATCCCTGAACAGATAGTCCTGGATCTGATTCCCAGGCTTGATTCGGTCCAGATCAAGGAGATGCAGAGCGCCTTAGATTAGATGAGGTGAGTCTCCTCGAGGAGGAATCCCGCTACACTGTAGATCTTCCACTTACCCTTCTCCAAAGACACTTGTGGCAACTGACCAATAGTAATGTACATTAGGGGAGGGAAAATAACCAGAATTTGGGGTATTACTGCTTACTGGCTCTGAAGTAATGCTGATTCCTAGAACCCAAAATGTCACTATGGTGTGACAGTCCATGTAGGGCCTAAAAAGTCGGGGAATAAGTGGACTTTTGGCTCGAGCCCAACTCACAGTGGACCTGGTGAAACCCAACCCCAACCCATGATTTTTTTCTGAGTTCTGAAGTGCAGAGTTGGAATTCACGTATTCAGCAAATGACAGAATCCCCACATTGCTTGAACCCCATATTACAGAGTAAGGGCTTTATGATAGAAAAGGCCAGGAGGAAGTCCCTAAAACTACTTTTACTTGCCCAAATACTAAACCAAAGGCAATATAGCATTCTCAGAGTAGTGCCACCACGAAGGCTTTAAACAATGGACAAGTGGTGTTTTCTTCTACATTCCCATTTATTTGGCCTGTGAAGCAAAGCTAGATTTGGGGGAATGATGGGATATTATAGTGAATTTAATCACGTCATAATTCTAATCACATCTACTCTTCCAAATGAGGTTTCCGTATTGGAGCAAACCAATACCATCCTTGGTGCTTAGTATGCCGCTCTTGATCTGATTAATACTTTTTCTCTTATCTCTCGTAATAAAGACTACAAAAAGCAGTTTGCTTTCCACTGGTGGGGCTAGCAATGCACTTCACTGTCCTATCTTAAGCTGTCATCAACTCTACAGCTATCATAACCCAGTCTGAAAATATCTTTATTGCCTCTCCATTCCACAAAATATCATCTTGGTCCCTTATACCAATGGTAGTATGTTGATTGGACCTGATAAGCAGGAAGTAGCAAGTATCTGAAGGGTAAGAAATAAATTTCATGAAAGTTTTGGGACCTTCCACCTTAGTGACTCCCTCCTCTGATCAGGGGCATGGTCCAGGTATGTCTTCTAAGGTGAAGAATAAATTGTACACCTAGCCCTTTTTAATCCAAAGGCAAAAACGCAACATTTAACGGGTTTCCAGTTCTCAGTAGGGCCCAGTGAGAGAAGGCTCTGCAACAGGTCCAAGCTGTGCACCAGCTCCTATGGCACGTGAGCCCTTTGACCTAGAATACCCACTGATATTTGCAATGTCTGTAACAGATGGGATGTTGGATGGGGCCCTTGGCAGGATCCTCGGTGAATCATAGCGCAGACCCACAGGATTTGAAGCGACGCTATGCCATCTCCTAAAGATAACTGTTGTCCTTGGAAGACATAGCTTCTGGCTTGCTACTGGACCCTGAGAGAGACTGAATGCTTGACTTCGGACTATCAAGTTGTCATGGAACCCGAACTGCTTGTTTCGAACGGGGTATTGTTTGACCCACTAAGCCGTTACGTTGGGCATGCGCAGCAGCACTGCAGTATGAGCGGAAGGAACGTATGTTAACATCCGGCTCAGGCGGGTCCTGAAGGTACCAAGTAAGTTGCATGCGTACCTGGCTCCGATTCCTATGGCTTTCATTCCTATTGACGGTCTCCTCTGTCTCCATCCATACCTCTGGCCTCTTGGGAAGTTGTCTGTGCTCACTATCCTGAGGAAGACAAAAATCAAGCCTGATGACAGAGGGGTTTTCTGGGTATGCCAGGAGCACCCAAAAGTGGACACCTGCTGCACCACCACTCCACTCAGGAGAGGCCCTTACCACAGTGGTTATGGGTAATCCTCCCGGGGGTCTGAGCTGGTATAGATTTGCCTTTCCTGCCTGTGGTGTTTCTGGCAAAATCCCCTTCTGTTAACTACGAAATGCCTCATTCATCCTCATGGCATTCCACACAGCATTGCTCTCTGAACAGAAAGCTGATTTGATACCAAATGAATAACAGCAATGGGCTCAAGCTCATAGCATTCCCTGGGCTTATGATGTTCTCCATCATTTTGAAGCAGTCGGCCTGATAGGATGGGGGAATGGCCTTTTGAAGACTTAGTTGTGGTGCCAGCCGGATGACAACACTTTGCAGGGCAAGAATAATGTCTTACAGGATGCAATACATACAGTGAGTAAGTAACCACCATATGGTGCTTTTTATCTCAGTTCCAAGAATTAAGGGATGGAAATGGAATTGTTGTTCTTACTAATAACTCTAATGGTCCACTAACAAAAACTGTGCTTCCCATTCCCTCAACTTCGTGCACTGTTGGGTTAGAGGTCTTAGTTCCAAAGGATGAGTGCTTTCACTAGAGATACAAAAATGTTTGGAGCAAACTGGAAGCTGACACTATAACCTGGCCATTTAGGTCTTCTCATGCCACTGAACCACACACACACACACACACACAAAGTGTCTTACTGTATTAGCTACTTGATTGAACCTACTTCTCAGGGGGAAACGGTTGCTATTACACAATGGGGACAAAAGCGGACATCTCTGGAATTCAACGGTTCCTCCTCACACTCCTCTTCATACTCCTGTGTGCTATGAAAGAGTTGACAGAAAGCCACAACAACCCGATATAGCAGGACTGCAAATGATACATATCCTTCAGGGATGAAGGTTTGGGTCACCCTCGAGGAAAGCTGACTGCTTCCTGAGAGCAGAGAATACTAACTGGGTAGTGGAGAAAGGAGGTCGTAAATGCCAGCTATGACCATGGAAGAATTGTGGAAATGAGGATTGTAGTACTTATGAGTCTATTTTTTTCTTTGATATGAATATATTCATAAATGTGTGTAGATACACATACACACCATTTTTTCTTTTCTTTTCTCCCATTCTTCCACTATCTAACATATAATATTAACTTTATACATTAGTATGTAAGTTACAAGATACCAAAGAAGGAGTGAGACCCAGCTGTAAGACAAATGGACTTCATCTAAAGATGGATCTCATTTGTGTATTCTTTGGGAAAGATCAGTGCCTTTCCAGTTGTATGAGGGGTCGTTACATCTTCTTAAGTGGGAGCATGATTTTGCTATTATCTTCATTTGGAAGTGGTTAAAAGAAGATGTATAGCTGCCAAATTGAAAAAAATAGTAGGCTACTCTGAATTGTGCTATTTTCCAGAATTCCTTTTCTGTTATGGGTCTGAGTTAGCGTTGGCCGAAAGAAGAGCCTACATGAAACCTGGAAGGTAGAATTGAAGTAGCAGACACTGCTTTCAGAAGCTTGTTGCAGTCAGATATGATGGTGGATAGATGCAGAAGTCCCCACTGGATCCAAGCTTGGCCTCACACTCCTTAAATTCTGTGATCACCCCACAGAGACCACAGCTTGCCATAGACCTCTTGAAGAGTTCCCTTTTAGTGACCTCACTTGGGCATCTGAATATGATTGGCCTCTTGGATTTCCCTGACAGTTTCAACTTGCCTACTTGCGCCATTTTTTCCAGTTTATTGATATTGATGGTACGGTCCATGCTGGAAGGACATGATAAATGCGTGATTTTTTTCTTTTTATTTACCAATGAATGATTCTCTATTATCTTCCCCAAGTGATCTTTTAGCTTTTTTCCCGACTATCTAAACTCATGGATTTAAACATATTTGATCTGTTCTTATGCATTGCAATTAGTCCCCTTAGTGATGTTCAAATTGTCCATCCTTGGCCATCTATCAAGTTCTAATATGTAATATTTTCATTATCATTTACTACATAGTATTCTAAAATTCCCATTATTCTTTCTCCTTTCACCCATGCCTTATCTAAAAGTATGGCTTCCTTTTAAATATTCAAGAGTGTGCATTTTTTAACTTATTTTAACTTATTTTTAATTGACATCTTAGTTGCATTGTGCTTCAAAGATTACTATCATTTGAAACCGATATTTTTAAATTTGCTGAGATGTCTTATTTGTCCATGTGTAGAGGTCTACAGATATTTTAAGTTTTGTGAGCCATATTTTTTCTCTCTTTATCAATTTTTACTTTATATAATTTGATATTATTTTATTAGGTATATGTAAGTTTAGAATTTTTGTATCTTCTTGTTGAATTGAGCTTTTAAAAAACTATTATGAGTCTCTCCCTTTATAGTTAATCATTTGTAGTCTTAACACCTATTACTTCTGATAAAAATATAGCCACATCAGCTTTCTTTTGGTTCATAGTCGCCTGTTATATCCTCCTTTGTCTTTTTATTTTCAAGCCTTACTTGTTTTCGTATTTTTGGTGGTTCTCTTGAACATTGAATAATTAGATTCAAAAAATTCAGGGTATGGGTTGTGGTGAGCACTGTGTATTGTGTAAGACTGCTGAATCACAGACCTGTACCCCTGAAACAAATAATACATTATATGTTAATAAAAAATAAAAATAAATGGAAAAACAAGCAAACAAACAAAAAACCCTGAAAATTCTTACTGACATTACCTCCTTTTTTACTTATGAGCATACTTGATTTGTATATTGGGATTACAGATTTATCTGGATTTGTTTATACAATGTCATTTTAAATTTCTATCTGTCTCACTTTTTCTGTTTCTTTTTTTTCTTTTCTTTTTATAGCAGACATAGTAATGATCAGTAACTATTCCACATGCTGTCCTATCTGAACACTTGCATTTAGGGGAGGCAACATGAACAATCCCAGGCAATAGAAATGAAAGTGACATATGCCATTTCTGGTGCCAAGCTGGGAAGGGTGGGTTTGGGTTCTCCACATGTTCTTTTATCCTGTTGCTACAGCTTACAACATGCTGGAGGGCAAAACCTTCATCAGTCAAGTCCTTCAACGACTGTGCAGAGCAGACTCTCCTACCAGCCTGCACTGGTACGCAGCAAGAGTGAGAGGGAAGCTTGGTTTGTGTTATGTCAGTGAGATAGTAAAGTTTATTGATCATCATAGGATAAAGTAGCCTATTGTGACCAGTATGCTATCTTAAAATCTTTGGAATGGTTGAGGGTTTTTTTTTTTTTTCTTTCCTTTTTCATTCTCCTCTCCCCTTGGTTTGTATTTGGTCTATTTTTATTTAGTTTTTGTTTAGAGTGCATGTATGGGGTGTGTGCATGCGTGTGTGTGTGTGTGTGTGTGTGTGTGTGTGTGTGTGGATTTCCAGTACTGTTTGGGAGCCTAATATGGCGTTAAAGGTATGTTTTCTTCAGGATCCTGTTGTTTTATTTGTACAGCCAGATCCTTCAGAGTGTCTGGAGCTCACGCTACTGCAAGTAGAATCACTTCTCCTTTTTCTTGCAAATACACAGGTGCCCAGCACCAGTCTCCAGGAACACACGCCAGGTTTAGCAAACCTGCTGTTGTTGGCCAGATGTGTTTCTGAATTCAAATACTTTGGATTTAGAAAAGTAATAGAGTGCACCTCCAAATCAACCATTTAAATAAGTCAGCTGCCAAACAAGTGAGTATTCAGAATAAATAGGATAAGTAGAGATAATTAACTAGCCTCCAGTGATTCACATCAGTTTCTGCCACCAAATTAGTTATGGAAAAATTTGTTTTCCAAGTTTTCTGCATTACGAATAAGGGATTCTTGCCCTGTGTTTCTTTAAATGGGCTACAAAGTGATTAACTAGCTTATTAGTGATATACTAGTTCTAAGAATCAGTTCTGGCCACTTTATTGACATTAGTGTTTTTCCAAGCCTCTTTAGCAACAATGCATTTCATATTGTCTTTTCTTTAAAGATATATTTATTTATTTTAGTGGGGGTAGGGGCCGAGGGAGAGGGAGAGAGAAACCCAAGCAGACGCCACACTGAGCACAGAGCCTGATGCGGGGCTTGTTCTCACGACCCTGAGATCACGACCTGAGCCAAAACCAAGAGTGGGACCCTTAATTGACTGTGCCACCTGGGTGCCCCATCATATTGTCTTTTACTAGCAATATCAAAATCACCAAATGGAGGCCGGTCATTTCCTGGTGACCCCATTTCAGCATAATTTTCACTGATTATAAATTTAAATTTTGGATACAAAATTTTAAGGATATTTATTACATTAACATGCTTTCATACCAGATCAGCTGAAATAGTGGAAAGATCTGGAAATTATAACGTATAAAGGACACCTGAAGAAACCAAGTACTTTACGGAGTAGAAAATCATGGAGACTATCAGGTATATTAAGAACTTTTAGAATTTTCAAAGGAAATTTAGAGGCCTCTTATCCTGACCTTCTGCCCAATATAAGAATCCCATCCTGAAGTGGATAATCACTGATCTCTTCTGGAACAAGTGAGTTCACTACTTTTTAAGGCATGCCTCCACATTAATTTAACTGCTAAACTGACAGAGAGTTTTCCCTTATACTGAGAAGCTTCTTACTCTTAACCACAATCCATCCAGGACAGACACACACGCGCGCACGTACACACACACACACACACACAAACACACACACACACTTTGTTTTCTCCAGGATAGCAATACCCAGTTCTCTCAAAATATGCAAGAACAGAAATGTTCAAATTGCAAGTTTCAGTCCTGATATCCAGAAGTGGAGGTGACAAAATGATAGAGTAAAACTCATAATAAGAAAGAATTTTCTGAGGGGTGCCTGGGTGGCTCAGTCAGTTAAGCATCTGCCCTTGGCCCAGGTCATGATCCGGGGTCCTGGGATCCAGCTCTGCATCGGGCTCCCTGCTCAACAGGGGGTCTGCTTCTCCTTCTCCCTCTGCCCCTCCCCCCCAACACTCATGCTCTCTTTCTCTCAAATAAATAAATAAAATCCTTTTTTTTTAAAGATTTTACTTATTTATTCGACAGAGATAGAGACAGCCAGCGAGAGAGGGAACACAAGCAGGGGGAGTGGGAGAGGAAGAAGCAGGCTCATAGCTGAGGAGCCTGATGTGGGGCTCGATCCCATAACGCCGGGATCACGCCCTGAGCCGAAGGCAGACGCTTAACCGCTATGCCACCCAGGCGCCCCAAAATCTTTATTAAAAAAGAAAGAATTTTCTGACTTAAGTTTTTCAATAATGAAGCATACTCCTTTCCAGTGTGGAGAACATCTCATTTGTAGCAGAGATAGAGCAGAATGGGGGACCATTTGATCTGAAGAACTTTCTGCCATGAGAGAAAAGCATGGTGACTTCTGAGTTTCTCCCCACTTCCAGAACCGCTTGAATCTTTGATTCTACATGGTTGGGAAATGATGAAACAAAACTTCTCTTCCAGTTCTTTCTTCCTCCCCTAATGAATCATTAACCTCACATTAAATCATCCTTCCTAAGAAAAGTTCTGAGTTTGTTACACCCAGCTGTCTTTTAGTCAGTGTGAACTTTTTAAAAGGCAATTTTTACAAAATTTCCAGCAGAGGTGCCAAATATTGATTCGTGGTTGCCAGATAGAATGTGTGTCCTGTTCTAATCTGTAGTGAAGTATGTTTCATAAAGTCAAATTGGATTCCAAATACGTTTTTTATATTTTGAGTTGGTATAGACATGATCGTATGGCTTTTATTGAGGATGACTCTTTTCTCATGTGATACATTATTGCTTTGTTGTCAGAAATACTGTTGGCAATTTAAAAATAAAGAAGATTTAAAAACAAAAAATACTGCTAGAAAAGGTAGATATACTATAAGATACTTAGAGTTGTACAGAAAGGCATCACAAAGGGTGAGAACTACAATACACAAATCTCACTAAGCACCCAATAGAATTCTGTAGAAGCCTTCTTATATTACATGATCTGGATTGGGTATCGGTTGACAATTGATTAATTGGAAAACCTGCTTAAAATAGCACACACATTTCTGAAGCCTGTATTTTATCTTAAAATATATGCTGTACACATCTTTTGCTATAGAGCCAAAGTTTTTAATTTTGAAAACTTTCATTATTTTTTGTTTTTAAACATGGGTCTGTGGATTACAGTAGCACATCTTTCATAAACTACACCCATAATTCCTGGTCTATGATTTCTTGCTTGAGTTCCTTTACAGGGAATCAAGGACTTCAAATCACATATAAAGTAATTCAAGTGCAGAATCCTAGACTTTGCATTTTTCTTTTTCAGCCTTTTATAGTTGCCTCCCCACAACCAAATCAACAGCTAGTTCGAGTACTCAACCCCTTTCTAGTCTTTGCATATCTTGAACTTAGTTTTCACAGAAACCACAACTCTTTCTCTTTTTACAGTGTCATCCATTTATTCAATATTTAATTAATTTAGATCATTAAAACAATAAGTATGATGGGTGGAAATCAGTCTGGGAACAAATAGAAGTGCTTGATATACAGAGAACCTCACTGGAGGGAGCAGACGTGCCCAGAGCATGCTAGAGTGTCTACCAACGGCTGGCATGGGTGTGCCATGGGCATTTGTCAGCATGTTTAATGGAAGGAATGAGAAGCATAAGTTAATCTAGAGAGCGGGTAAAGAGGAGTTTCCTTAAGAAAACTATTATAGAGTCAGATGTGCCCAAAAATACAATGTGGGGGTTACTGGCACGATCGTGGCTAGCTCTCAGGGTACCTTTGTGTGAGTTAGAAGAAGACATTCCCCCAGCACAGGGTTTAATGGGGAAGTGTGGGCTAAATCTCAGCCTCCATTCACCCCCTCTGCATGGTGCCACTTGGATGAGCCTTTCGTGTAGNNNAGGACCTACATAACCCATACAGCAGCCCGGGCTCCTGGGACAGAAGATGCATTACAACTGGGGGGAACAGAAATGGGCTGCTCTGCAGGCATGCACAAAAAGATGGGACAGAGAAGCAGGAAAGATGGGAGAGAGTGACCTATAAGGTAGGAAGACGTCAGTCCTGGGAGAGATTTTGTGACAACTAATGGAGACGGTCTTGCCTAGCCAACCCGCAGATCATTTTACCTGTGGGAGAAAATTCTTTTAGCAGAAAGTCCAGTATATTCTCTATTCATTTTGCCACAGGCTTCTGGACTGCTCGCAGCTCCACCTCCCCTGCTACTCCACTTCCCCTGCTACTCCACCTCCCCTGCTACTCCACTTCCCCTGCTACTCCACCTCCCCTGCTACTCCACTTCCTCTGCTACTCCACCTCCCCTGCTATTCCACTTCCCCTGCTACTCCACCTCCCCTGCTACTCCACATCCCCTGCTACTCCACTTCGCCTGCTACTCCACCTTCCCTGCTACTCTCCCTGCCCTGCTTCTCTACTTCCTCTACCACCACTGCTCCAAATTGCCCTAAGAAGATTGCTAAGAAGATCACTAAGTCGATGGACTTTCAGAACTCTCCTAACTGACCTTGGAGGTTTTTTCTGCTCCATTCAAAAATTTCTCTACCTATTAGATGATACCTGTAGCTCCTTTCACAGATGACAGGACCTTTCATTCTAGAATTCATTATGAAAAACAACATGAAAATGCCTGGTTGACATAGCACATCGTAAAGTTTATTCATACTCAAGTGTTAAGAGTCGATGAATTAACAAGCATAAATGACTGACAAGGAAAAGAAATAAAAGAGCAAGTCTCTTAAAGCAAAGAGGGAAGACCAAGAAGAGGGTGCTATGGGAAGCAAATGAAAATCCCTCAGTTTTGTAGTAGTAGTCATCTTCAACTACTCCTGGACAGAGAGAAGTTGACTATGAAGTTGATTTGTCTCATTTATTTTACTTCCTGACTTGTGTTCTCCTTGCCCTTTGATATTAGAGATCAACCTTTGAGCTCTATGACACCACTAAAACTTCCAATGAGCCTTGAAGAGTTTTTATAAACACAAGTACTATTAAAATAAGGCAGCTAATTATAAGGCAGTTCATTTAGTGAGGGGTCAGTCTTTCTTTTTTTTAACTGTAGAACGTAAACACTGAAAGGGATGGATCCTTCTCTTTACTCTCATCACCCTGAACCTGTCCTGATCTGTATGTACCCTCATAAGGAGATCACTGCCAATGTGTCTGTGACTGTCCCCATCCTGTCATCTGTGGTTTTTAACTTGCTTCAGTGCACTTCGTTTCACTGTTGGAAAGCTCCTTGCCTGTGCATGGCTGTTCTCACATTTCATAAAACACTTGTATCATTTGAAACAAATAATCATATCTTGTCCCATTGCCTGTCTTTTAAAAACTCTTTAATGCCAGCTGCTAGGAACCTAGCTCTCTTTCCTCTCTCATTAGAATTTGAGTATTTACAGCAATAGGTAGAGAACATCCTTTGTTCTGGGGTTCTCACACTTTATAGATGCGTCACTCAGAGGGCCGGTTACGACACAGATTACAGGGCATCAGTTAGGTCTGGGACGAGACCTACGAATTTGTATTTCTAACAAGTTCTCCTGTGCTGCTGCTGCTGCCGCTGATCTGGGAAGAACACCTTAAAAATCAGCCAAGCACCTCGCTTCACAACTGAGGAAACTGAGTCTTAGAGAATTGAAGTGATTGGCTCGCAGCAAACCAGCGTTAGTGGCAGCGCCCAGGCCTGCTGATTTTCATGTGCTAATTACTCATGAATCTTTTTTTTTTTTTTTCTTTAAGGTTCTCAGCTGTCTACATTACTCCCTCCGTATTGTGTTGGCACCGGCCAGGATCTCAAAAACCATTTTGCTGCTTCTCTCTATTAATCTTTATAGTGAAGTCACACAACAGCATCCAGTGTGAATTCTATAGACTTGCAGCAGAACCAGTCCTGCGATCCGCAACCCCTGCCCAGGAAAAGTCCCGTGCCTAGGTCTTGGTTCATATTTCTTTTGAGAAAAACTTTTGCTGAACGCTTAAACAGCAAATTCTTGGTAAAATTCCCCAGGTTGCATTTTGGCTTCAGGAAGATTCTTTTCTTCCTTCCTTCTCTCCCCTTCCTTCCTTCCTTTCTTTTTCTTCCTTTTTCTCTTTCTTTCCTTCTTTCTTTCTTTCTTTCTTTCTTTCTTTCTTTCTTTCTTTCTTTCTTTCTTTTTTTTCTTGCAGAGTCCGGTTGTTTTAGATAATTGTTTCAATCTTCTGCTAGTAAGTTCTCAGGCAACCTTGAGAAATCTCAGCCTCCCTTCACACAGCTTCTGTTGTTGTTGTTCAAAAGAAATAAAGCTGAAGAAGAAATCTCTTACGATGTCTAAGTATTTTTTCTGATCGGTTTTGATTTTAGTCGCGATTTGGCTCCTTTTTTTCTGTCCGCGGCTGCTTTCCAGCAAGGCTCTCATCTCTAGAGGGGCAGAGCAACTGGGTGCCTCCCTTGCTGTCTCCTCACCTTCCCCCAGCTCTCCATGGGAGCCTCTCTCCTGTGCCCTTATTATGCATGGAATCTCTGCCTTCCTTCCACTTCCTCCCATTAATAATTTCCTACCCACGTCTCTCGGAGTGCCAGCCAGGGGGCCTCTCTAGCTTATCCGCTGGTTGACATCATCCTTGTCTCTTCCTGCTCAAAACATAATTTCCTCAGATTGTGTGTTTCCTTTCCAAATCTCTTTGGGAGAAAGTATGAGCCAGAGAAAGGAATGTATGGACAGAGCACCCTTAGATCCGCTCTATTAGCCCTGTTATGTCAGAAAAAGTGGTGTGGACAGGTGAGTCACTCAGCTTCTCCCCTTCTCACTCCCCTAGCTGCGACACCTGAACAGGGCGATGGGGCCAGGGTTGCCAACTGCAGTGCTGCCAAGAGGGTCTGGGCACGTTACGGAAACAAGTTGCAGCAGGGCTGGGGAGCTGGGGGATCCATGCAATGTACCAAGGGCATTACTACTGCTGGCTCTCGTTCTGGCCTGGGGGGTGGGGAGTGGGGGGAGTGGGAGAGGAAGAAGCAGGCTCAAAGCAGAGCAGGGAGCCCGATGTGGGGCTCGATCCCAGGACCCTGGGATCAGGCCCTGAGCCGAAGGCAGACGCTTAACGACTGAGCTACCCAGGCACCCCTGAATCCAGATTTTTAAAAACTGTGAGAGCTCCCTTTTTAATGTGGATGACTGATTCACAAAATGAAAGAAACAAAGCACATCTCATCTTTGAGCCAGATTTGGCCCAGGTTGCCAGTTTGTGACCTTCAGATGATATGGGACCCTTCAGTTCCTGGCAAGTCTAACATTTCATGACTCTTTTCTGTACTCTCTTTCTCCTTCTGTAGCTGCAAGCAGATGACAGACAGATCTAGGAGGTGGCAGAGCCACAAGGGGGGGGGGGGGGACCTGGATTTCTGAATCACCAAATGGAAGAAAGCTTCCAAGGACCAGGAACACCCATCCTGACCTGTGATGTCAACGAGAAATAAACTTTGATTTTAATTAAGGTATATGATGCCAGCATGTATTTGTTACCACAGTTAATGCGGTCCTAATTAACACACTCTCTTATCTGGGTTGTTCTAAGGATCAAAGAAAGTATTTTATGTAAAGCTCTTAGAGGAGTGTATGACATGTAATAAGCATTAAGTGGATGTGAGCTATTCTTATGATTTAGAATGGCCTTTAAAAGTAGCCTTAGAGGGGATGAGCTCCAACTTTTATCTTCAGAACTTAGAACGTTATGCTAGAAAACATCCTGAGGGTCAATCAGTCCAGGTTCTGTCACTTTAGGGATAAGTAAACTAAGTCCCCGAGAGGGTGAACGGCTTGCCATGAAATCCCTTTACCAGTCGGAAGTACTTCAGTGTGGATTCGTCGATCTATTTTAGCCAGGAAAAAGCCGGCTGCTATAGGAATGAGACTGGAGGCGGAGAAGGGGTGTAGATGGTTTTGGAGTTGGGTTATTACTTGTAAAGGAAGGCTTGGGGCTCTTGGCAGCCAGAAAAAGGAACAAAGGGATACTTGGTGAGGGGGCGGAAGAGGCAAGGATGAACTACACGACAACATTTGCATCCCGTTACCAAATATAATGATTCATCCAAAGTTGCTTAGTAAAGGGTAATAAATATATTTTGGATAGTCTTTAGCACCAAGTCCCTTCTCTGCAAAGGAGCCCAGAAAAGGCTGTGTTGAAGAGGTGAGTCTAGGTGGCCATGCTGATGAGGGCATCCAGCTCCTCTCCCCAAGCTGATGGCAACAGGCATGTACACCTCACCCACGCTGAGACCGTCGGCAGCTTCTCTTAGATCCCGTGTGGAATTGACTCTCTGAGAGTTTGTGTTAGCTGCTAAAAGCTGATCTGTTGCATAGCATCATGCCTGGAGTCAGCTTTAGGGCCCAGAAAAAGCCACGTGCAGGCCAAAATCAGAGAACAGCAGAAATTTTGAATACATGAACGGATCTGGTCTGCAGAGATAAGAATGGAGCAGATATTCCAAAATTACCGAAGAACAGAGGCCGTGTGGCTGCAGGACGCATGGTGCTCTGTCCCTGGCCTGACAGTTCACCCGTTCCCAGCCTTCGCTCCCAGGAGGCCGGATTCAACAGCGATTTCGCGAGTTCTCTCTGTCCTTAAAAAGAGACCCACCTTTTAAAAATCTGTGCTACCTGAGTTAGTTTCTGTCCCTTCAGTCAAGAAAATCTCTTAACCATATTTGTTTACTTATTTCCAAGTAACCCAAGAAAAAGTTCACCTCTGTCCAGGGAGAAGGCGTTACGAAAGCAACTACAGCTGCTTTCCTCCAGGTTCTAGTTTTAAGAGACTAGATGTGATGCTCTTTTGAATAGTCTAATTTCCTAGGGTCATCTTGGTAGCGATTTGAATTGATAGGGTTGAATTTTTCATTTTTCTACCGTAAGAGATCAAATAAATCAAATTTTTAAATATTATCGTATTCAGAATTTTTGGGGTGGGGGAAAGGGGTGGAAAGGGAGTTTTCTTCATGATAATAGTAACATATGTTCATTGTGAAAACTTTTAATAATATAAATAAAGAAAAGACAAAATTCTAAAAAAAGGAAATCACAGTTTTACCACTAACAAACAACCATCATTAATTTTTAGGACAAAATTCCAATGATGCTGAAAATATAATCACATTAGAATCTTGAATTGTCCTCAAAAATTCCTGTGATTTACTAGTTGTATTCCTGTATATTCATATATGTCTGTACTCATAGACATTTTCCCCCCAGAGCTCACCGAGGACTAGAATTTGATTCAGTGGGAAATGCTTTTGAAATCAGACTTCTTTATTCTTTCTGATAACCAATAAATGCATTTGCTTTATTCGGTTCCTTTGTTCTTTAGGAAATGAATAGAAATGGTATGTAATTGAGATACTCTGCATGTCATAGAGACAGGGAGATTTAAACCACGTCCTTAAGTCTTTGTGTTCTCTCACCTGTTTCTTATCAGCTATTTAATGGAAGCAGATTTTTTACTTCCTAGCTGTCCTCTCGTGTTTCCTGTTAAGACACGAAATCTAAAATGACTTCAATTCCAAAAGCATCTGCTTGGTCATTCTAGAATCATGATCTGTTTCATCCCTTCCTTATTTTGGGCTTTTCTTTCTCTCACCTCTGTTCATTTTCCAAGATCAGATACTTCATTCTATTTTCCCTTGGGGCTCACATTTATTACGTTTGTTCCTCTGATCATTTTCCCTTGTTGGATTTAATCGACTGTCTCATTTTATTTGCCACATTTTTAAAATGAATTATCCTGATCCCTCGTTACTGCTCCTCACACCAGGGATTTCTTGTTTTAGTGAAAAATCCTACTCTTTTAATAATCAAAGTAGGAATAGAGCTCTGAGCTATGAGTGCTTTGCTTTCCTTCACACTTAGCCTTACTTCTCTCTGTTTTCTATGACTAAAGGGGATACAGTCAAAATGCTAAATTTTCTAAAATCTAGTGATTCTCTGCTGTGGTTTTCTGAGTTCTTTCCACTCTTAATTCCAAACTTTTTTGGAGGGGCCCCTTTTAGGAAGACAACATTCTCTTGATTGGCTGCCAGCAGCTGATGTTCCCACTCTGCTTAATCATTATCATCTTTTTAAACCAGGACTCGCAGTTTATTTGTTATGTGAACATTCAAGCTAGTGCATTTGCTGGGAGACTGAAGGATTATCTACTTCATCTGGTTACACTTGACTGGCTGGCCTTATAACCGAATTTCGGAACTTCCAGCTACTCTCCGTGGCTCGGACAAGTGGACTATAAGAAAGTCCTTCTATATTCATGCTGTGAACAGATATTTATGGAACTTTAACTATGTGCTGGGTACTGTTCACCTATGAATAGAATGGACATGACCCCTGTTCTCAAGGAACACATGGTCTCATGGGAAAGATGAACAGATGTGTTGCAAGGTATGGTGTTAGCATCTGTGACTAGGGCAAGCACAGTGCTAGAGGACGTGGGGCATGACAGAGAAAGGATACGTGTGCTAAGACTTGAGGGAAGAGAAAAGGTAAGCAGAGAGAAGAGTATTCTAGAAAGAGAAAAGAACTGAAAAAAAGTTACAGAGGCACGACAAGGGATGTTTAGGGGAACTCCCCAGATTTGATGTAACTGGTGATGGCGTCTGCTCCCTGGGGTGTGGAGGGCTCGGGGGATATGGGTGAACATGCAATCCGATTAGGAATGGTCGGTGTGCCATGCTGAAGTTGCTGAGAATTCCTGAGGAATTTTAAGCAGACACGTAATGATCAGATTTGTGAGCCAAAGGAGTGCTCTCACAGTGGGGCACGCCGACATGGCTGACATGGCGCAGGGGGCCCGTTTTCACAGGTATAGAGGAGGGTTCTCACAGAAGCGAAGCCTACCACCAGGCAAGGGCGGAGGGGCCAGCACCGCCCACCACCTCCTGAACGTTTACCTCTTTCTCTCCTCCTCTGCTCTTCTTCCTATCCCCTCAGTCTCCTCCTTCTCTTAAACATTCTCTTAAGAAGCTCTTCAAACTTAAATGGTTTGAAGGTAGTCTTTTAAAAATGTCAGTAAAAACATCCTGATTTAGTTGTGAATGCCCTGTCTTTTCTTTATGGTTAATGTTAAATTACTTACTGGCTGAATTACCCTTCATGGATGCTTAAAGCTCCTGCTTTCCCTCTTGCCACCTGCAATTCTTTATCACTATCCATTATTACCATCAAAACAAGGAAGGGGAAAACCGAAATTCAAGTAAATTGATTTTACTATTGACTTGTGGTCCTTGTAGTAAGTTTATCAGTAGAATATAAAAGCTACAAGTGACCTTAATGTTTTTCATAAAGTCTTTTAAACTGTAGCTTATAATCCATGGGTAGGTCATGAAATCAATATAACAGGTCATAACCTGCATTTTAAAAACAGAAAGAAACAGGACATAACTTAATAGAATAGAAAATATCAGAGTGCCCTGAATATACTAAGGGTTGATACTATTATGTGAAACTTTTATTTCAGTTACAGGCATATATGTTTATTCATGCAGATGATATAAAATATGTGTCTTACTATGGGTGGTAGTCAAAGAAATTAAAACTTTAAAAATAAAACACAGTTTAAAAAAAAGTTTGAAGAACACTGCCTAAGATCAACTTTTTTTCCACTCTGAAGATGGAAAAAATTGAGGAACAAAAAAGTTGACTTATCCAAGTCCATGATTTAGTGGCTACTGCAAGATTTGAACTCAGGTCTCCTGACAGTCTGATGTTCTCTGAACCAAAATTGATTAACCTCCTAAGATGAGGACTGGAGATTGAGGATTTCATTTACTTAATCTACCCTTGAGACCACATTGTAAAAGGCAATCAAATGTTCACAATGCTTCGTTATCTTAGTATTTATGAGGAAATGCCATGGGGATTTTTTGTTCCTTTATTTTGGTTTTTGGGTTTTTTTTTCCACTTTGTATCATAGATGAGCACTAGACTTTGATAGGTTTATGCCTTCATTATTCTTTTTTAAAATTCTTTTTTTGTGGATGACTTTGATATATATTCATATTTATATATTTAATAAAAATAATCTAGTTCTTACCATTTCTTAGCTGAATGGCTGGATAATTATGTAGGTCTTTTCTTTCTTATTCCATAACCATCTTGAAAAATAAACATTTCAGGAGATTTAGAGGCATTTTTCACCTAAAATCAGGGAAACGTTAGGTAAACCTCAAGGCTCCTCTAGCTTTAGGGTTCTACTGCTTTAACCTTTCTAATGAGTTTGTTCAGAATTTCTCTTTTTTTTTCTAAGAAATTAAACTCTTCTTTTTTCTTCACACAGTATTCTATGACTTAATTTCAGGAAGGCATAGAGGCACAGCAAAGAACGCTGACTTAGGAATCAAGAGAGCTGAGTCCTGGTCCTTTTTGTCATCCAATTTATTCTTCAAATTTTAGCAGGTCCCATAACATCTTTGAGCCTTGGTTTCTTCATTTGAAAGTGACTCTAGATTATCTATGAATTGTTGTAATCACGTAGGATTTCCTAATCATGTGGAAGTTATGGATTTATTTCCAAATATGAGAGAAACTATTGCTCTAGGAATTTGCACATGAATATAAAGAGACATGTTTTTGTGTAAAATTGTATGAAGTTCCTGGATTTTTATAACCCACTTATAGATTCACAGTTTCAAAAACCTGCTTTAAATAACTTCCTATATGTCATACAATGTGCCCGATTCTCTTCATTTCCTTTTTCGAACTTCCTAAGGAATTTCTGATTTTGCTTCCTTCCTGTTTCCTTAAGGATATCCTCCAGAGTTCAAGGACTTCTAAGGCTGGCCGGACACGTGAGCAAGCTAGACCGTCCGTCTCATTTTCTCGCAATCTATTGCCTTCACTCATCAGCATGTCTCATTTGTCCATGTAGTAACTCGATAGTGTTTTTTTGAGCAATGACAGGAACAATACCTCCTTCAAACACATAGCTCATCTAGGAATCCTTTCTTCGTTCATTCTACAAATATTATTGAACATCTTCTTGAGTCAGGCACTGGGTTCCATGTTGAAGATATAATGGCAAATAAGACAAATGTCATTTCCTCAGGAGGCTTACGTTCTATTGGAGAGACTGACCAAAAAAAAAAAAAAAAAAAGCTATCAAAGAAGTTAATAAAATCACCTCCAATTCAATGAAATGTGTGGAGCTTGAGGCCAGGCTGTCAGAGCTTCGGTTTTACTTTATTACTTACAATTTGTACACATCAGCCACCACTTGTGTGTTACTTCAGATTCCCTCACCTCGCTCATCTCAGCGTCTTTGGCCATGAACGGAAGTAAAACCTTCCCCCCCCCCCACCTTCCTAGGTTCGCTGACCAAGCCCTCCACTTAAACTGATGAGAAACAGATTAGCAAGAGAGAGAGAAAAAGATCTGCTTACATATATATGCATGGAGACTCACGACAAAATGAACACTCAAGGAGGCAGCTAGGTGATTGAGGCTTTATATACTATCTTAGGCTAAACAAAAGAAAAGAGGTTTGCACTTCTGCATAGGGGAGGCCAGTTATAGAAAGGGGAAGGGAGAAAATATATGGTAAGTAAGGGTTGTCTTGTTAGGAGTCTCTCAGGTGAGTTGTCTCTGGATGTATCCCTCTCCCTGGTAAGAGACATCTTTACAAATGGAAATTTCCTTTTTAAATGTAAATTTCCTTTACAAAAGGGGAAATCTGTACTCTATTTTTAGGTAGTTGGAGGAGGTAAAGAGCTTTTCTTACATGTGCTGGTCTTCGATTGCCTTTAGCTCAAAATAATCCATGTGACAAAGAGGCATACTTTGGGATGGCATAGTCTGATACCTTTCATTCTGCCCATTGAAACTTATTTTTTCAGGAAGGGACATTTCTATGGAAACAAAAAGAAAGACAAAAGTAAATGAATGAAGCAAATTAGAAACCCAGTTTTGGGGATCAGACGAAGTCAGTGAAAAAGAATTCTAGAGTTTGAGCTCAGAGCATCTTTAGATGGTCAGGTGAAGATGGCTGTGCTAATGCAGCTTCCAGTTTTTCTGGTTTGCAGTTTGCAGTGTGAATGCCTTTCGTAATGGCATATACATCAGTGTCACGGACATGGTTATTTTTCAGGGCAGAGCATGCAGGCATCCATCATTTGCTTGTAGAGCCCTTTTAGATGGTCTTAATGAGGATCTGGGAAGTCAGATTCTAGTTCTCAGTGGCGCCAAGTCAGAAGGGTGAGAGAAAAATTGGAAATGTTAATTACTGACAAAATGTACAAAGCAGCAGGAGCCAATTTACAAAGAGGTGCAAAAGCTCAATGGGCGCAAACAGCAAGAATTCAACAACCCACAAGGACGTGTTGTATTTTTTCCTTGAAACACGATTTTCTGTCTACAATCACTCTAATTTCTATCAAAGATAATCAAAGTAAGACTAATTTGCAAAATAAATCTAGTCTCATTAAACTTGGCCTAATTATTTGCATAAGCACAGCAAAAATAGTAATTGATCATTTACGCTTTTTTAAGTCCGCTTCGCTGGAACTTTAAATAAGGGAATGCAGATAGACTTTTAAAAGCCTCTTGAGGGTAGGAAGCCAAGTCAAGAACTTGCTATCAGTCATCATCTACAGTACCTATTGGTTTGGGTGAATTCCTTCTTTCTTGAGGTTTCCAATATATTTTAAGGTTCCTGGGCTTGTTAGAAAGTGATCTTCCTTACTCATAAGGCCAGGAACACGATAAACCAGGTATTCCAAGTAGATAGATATTCCCAGGTAGATATTCCAAGAGGCCGTTGTAAGCATTGGCTCCCTACAGTCCACCTTAGTTCCTTAAAACTGTCTGGTCATATCTGATTTTATGCACACCATTCTCAAATATGACTTTCCAGTCAAAGCCTTGGTAATGATAACCAAAGTTTCAAATTGGGTCATGTTTACAAGGACACCGGATTCTTACTAAACTTATGCAAATAATTATGTTACCATGAAAATAAGAATATTCAAAAACAGTTTCCAAATTCTGGAGGAATCAGGTAGGAAGAAAAAGTAAATGTTTCATGAAAGTGTGCTTTAACATGTTGCTGTAAGTTATTGATAGCTTAAGAGAAAAGGGATTCTTTAAATCTAGAATTGAAACATTAAAGAACCAGAGACATTTCAAACAAAAAGGCCATAAAAATTATAATCATCCTTATCAGTTTATTCCGTTCCATGAAAGTAATTCTTGTTTTGCTTGATTTGGAATTAACAATTTTATGAATTCATCACTTTCTCCATTGGAATTTTGTGAATCTTTACCCAGTCCAGTGGCGTGCTATTAAAGTTGTCAAAATCCTGTACTTCAGACTGCTTGCCAGAGTTTTCCCCATGAATCTCCTTGAAGATGAGCATTTTCACTTTTGGTTGATGGCACATTTTCACTTTTGGTTGTTTGCTTTCAGAAAGACTAACAATAGAACATTAATTATATGTGAATGACAAAAGAATGTAAAATGGCCACGGTTAAAGATCTGATGAAAGTTCCTTATGGTACAATTGACAAGTAAATTTGGTTATCGGCATACATTTTATAATAACTGGAAATATGACTGATAACATTATACAAAGACATATCATGGATAGCAAAGATAGTGAAAAATTTCTAGAAACTACACAATTTCTGAACAATTTATATTAATAGCCTATATCCACACAAATATGACTAAAGAAGGTTAAGAGCCATTTCTTTTTTTTTTAAAGATTTTATTTATTTGAGAGAGAGAGAGTGCATGTGAGCACGAGTGGGGGGGGCGGTGCAGAGGGAGAGGGAGAAGCAGACTCCCCACTCCCTGCTGAGCAGGGAACCTGATGCGGGGCTCCATCCCAGGACCCTGAGATCATGACCTGAGCTGAAGGTAGACATTTAACCAACTGAGTCACCCAGGTGTCCCAAGAATCACTACTTATTTCACAATGCTTCCCATGTAGTTTAACATGCCAAATAAACTTAATTGGTTTTGGGGCACTGGCTATCTCAGTTGGTTAAGCAGCTGCCTTCAGCTCAGGGAATGATCTTGGGGTCCTGATATTGAGTCCCACACTGGGCTCCCTGCTTGATGGGCAGGCTGCTTCTCCCTCTCCACCACTTGTGCTCTCTCATGCACATGCGCTCACTCGCTCTCTCTCAAATAAATAAAATCTTAAAAAAAAAATCTAATTGGTTTAACATCTTTCTTTTACGAAGTAAGAGAACAAATCCTTTGAGATTTTCCAAGTGCCCTCTAGGGAGTCTCAAAGTTATCTTCAGGTTAATAAAACAAAAACAAAAAACAAAAAAACACTCCGTTTAGAATTTTGGGAAATTTGATTTGGGGAAATTTGTCAAAAATGTCAAAAGATTCAAACACCTGATTAAACACAACCACAAGTCACTATGAAACAATACTTGGTTATCTATTTAACCAAAGTGCCAATAAGAGATTTCAAAGGAAATATGGAAGGTCACATGACTGTAAAAAAAATCTAGCACTTCCAATATTAAGTCTCAGTTTTCCTAAGTAATCAAAGACATGACAAAGACAACATAAAGCATAGGAAATTATTGTGATAAGACACAGAATCTGTCCCTTAGGCAGATTACTCAACAGGTAAAGAAAAACCTTTTACAATATCTTATTAAGAACAGACCAATAATGTGAACTCCAGTTTTGTATCAGCACACTATGGATATTAAAATTCATTTGAAAACTTTATGATAAATACATTTAATTTTAGATAGCTTGAACACATGAGACAAGATTTTTCTCTTTCCTTTTACAACTTCCTTTATCTATCTTGGTTTTCGTCCTTCATTTCCCTCTGCTTCATCTGAAACAAACTTTAAATATCCTTAAACTAATTTAGGACAAAATTACTCTCCTTTTTCTTACGAAAGGGCAACTTTCATATTTCATATCTTGCCTAACTGAAAATACCTTATTTTCTTTGCATAATTTGCATGCAGAATTTTTTTCCTCCATCCTTATTATTCTTAGTGGTTTATTTACATATATTGATTAGAATTCTTAATGCTTGGTAACCTTAATTTCCAGTGAAAACAAGGAAGCAATTGCGGATTTTGTGTTATATATATATCAGCATTCTGTAGCAAATTAGCAAACTTATGAATACACAAATTGTATAATTTTTAGAAGCCTATGTTTCCTCATAGTACAATTTTTCAAAGTGATAAAAGAACATAATATAGGCCCAAATATCTGTAGTCTGTCCATAATAAGAGGCCAAAAGTAAATAAACTGATGTTTAGCAAATAATGTATTTTAACTTATTTCAAAATGATCTAGATATTCAATGAATATACATCATTTAATTTAACTTAGTATTACATTAAAGTTTTAAATTACTAACAAGATATGGGAAACTATTTTTAAGCAGAAGGGCTCATTTATAAATTTTATTCCACTTCAACTGAACTCACGTGTTCTTAACAATTATGCTTGGACTGTTCATGAAAATTTCATGAGATGTTAAACAAGTCAGCCATCGTCTAAAGTTATTTTTTGTTAAGAAATTTTGTAACATATGCATGTTAGGCAAATATTAAAACTCACAGAAGTAAAGAAACTAAGAGTTAAACATATGCCTTAGAATGAATTTATTTTATAATCTTAAACAACTAGTAAAGATAACTTAAGCTTTTTTGACAAGTAAGCCCAGGATGAATAAAATTATATGTCTGCATTATATTTAATGCTGACAAGGACATAATAATTTTTATTTAATCAACAATATTAAAGTAGCCTATTTTATCAAAGATTATCCAAGATCACATGGACTTGGGAAAAAAAACACATTTGGGTTAGTTCCTATTTTTCTGACAGTTTTAGGAATACTTAATTTATATAAGTGCTTATTTCTTTCTATTTCTTTATGAATTTTGGTTGACACCGTCCAGAGGTAGAAAAACACCACTTATATAAAACATACATAGGTAGACATACGTAAACATTCAGACAGGCACAAATAGGGATCTTAGAGCATTCATTTAAAAAATGTTACCCATGAGTCAGATAAACTAATACAAAACTCACTAGTTTATATAAAAGCGTTGGATCCAAATTATGTTTCAGGTAGATGGCTCAAGTTGCAGTTACCTGCCCAGTCATGGTTAAAACTTTTTACCAATATCTGTGAAGATGACTTTTAAGATTTTCATTTGCCCTTAATAAATAATCTTATAAAGGTTGTATACTAAATTATGGGAACGTGACCCTTTAAAAAGATCAAGTAGCAGTTTGTTTCAAAAAAGCCTCTTTTTTGTTTTATTTTATTTTTTAGCCCTAAGCAGTTGTAGGTGGTTGCTTTAGCCGAAAGTTATCTTCTTGGGTATTTAGATTTTAAGTACGTAATAAGATTTCCATCTCCAAGGGACAGAGAAAGGATGTAAGTTTTCTCTCAGAAGGAGTTTAAAGGCGTATTTGCTCAAATCTAGGGCATTTACTATTTAAGTTTTAAAATTTTATTTTAAGTATAGGACAGTCCGATGAATTATTTGTGGTAGAAGTCCAAAATACATTCATGCAGGGCATTGAATGGGAAGGCCTGGAGCTGATGTCATCTGATTACAGAGAAAGGAACAGTAAAATGGTCTTGCTGTGTGTTCTTGGGGCTTTTGTTCATGCTATTTCTCCACTATAAGTTTTTGCATAGGCCTCACAAAAAGTATATTTTGCAATTCTTAACTTTTGTTTTAAGTCTGCTCTCCATCTTCTAATCTTGTTAAGGGAGTTTGTTTATTTGTTTTTATAGGCCAACTAAGGCACTCTTTTTCCTTTTAATCTGTCCTTTCCAAAGACACCAATTGGATATTGTTTCAGGGTGAGAGAGCACTCTTTAAGGAGCAGGGGCACCTCGGTGGCTCAGTTGGTTGAGTGTCTGACTTTTGGTTTTGGCTCAGGTCATGATTTCATGTCATGATCTCAGGGTGTGAGATTGAGCCCTACATCAAGCCTGCATCAGGCTCTGCGTTGAGTGCAAGTCGGCCTGACAGAGTCTCTCTGTCCCTCTCCCTCCCCCTTTGCTCCTCCCCCATTCATGCTCTCTCTCTCTCTCAAATAAATAAATAAAATCTTTTTTAAAAGTCCTGAAGGCCATATATGACAACCCATAGCTACCACTGTACTCAATGATGAAAAATGAAAAGGTTTTCCTCTAGGATCAGGAACAAGACAAAGTAGAATTGCTTCCTCAACCAGTAGAACTTCGTAAGGATCAGGAACTCAACAAGTAGAGTTGCTTACTCTAGCAACTTTTATTCAACATAGTACTGGAAGTCCTAACAAATGCAATTAGACAAGAAAAAGAAATATAAAGCATAGAGATTGGATAAGAAGTAAAAATGTCTCTATTTGTAGATGACATGGTATTATATGTAGAAAATCCTAAAGACTGCAGCAAAAAAACTGTTAGAGCTAAAAACTCAGGATAAACGTTGCAGGATACAAAATCAACAAACAAAAATCAATTGGGTTACTTTACACTAATAATGAACTATCAGAAAGAAAAATTTAAAAAACAACCCCAATTACAATTGTATCAAAAGGAATAAAATCCTAGGAATATTTTTAACCAAAGAGATGAAAGACTTGTTAACTGAAAAGTATTAAGACATTGCTGAAATCGAAGACACAAGTAACTGGAAAGATATTCTGTGCTCATGGATTAGAAAAATAAATATTGTTAAAACGTCTATACCACTCAAAGCAAAATACAGATTCAATGTAATCTCTATCAAAATTCCAATGGCATTCTTTATAGAAACGGAACAAACAATGCTAAAATATGGAATCACGAAAACCTCTGAATAGCCAATGCAATCTTTAGAAAGAAGAACACATATAACTTCTGATTTCAAACTGTATTACCAAGCTATAGCAGTCAAACCTGTATCACGTTGGTATAAAAACAAACACAGATCAATGGAACAGAATAAAGAGCCCAGAACTGAACTCATACATATATGATCAATTCATTTATGACAAAGAAGCCAAGAATATACAATGGGGAAAGAACAGTCTCTTCAATAAATGCTATTGGGAAAATTGGACAGCTACATGTGAAAGAAAGAAACTGGACCACTATCCTACACCATGCATAAAAATTAGCTCAAAATGGATTACAGACTTGAATATAAGCCATGAAACTATAAAAGTCCTAGAAGAAAACAGAGGTGGTAAACTCCTTGACATCGTTTTTGGCAATGATTATTTGGATTTGATGCCAAAAGCAAAAACAACAAAAGGAAAAATAAACAACTGGGACTCTATCAAGCTAAAATGCTTCTGCCTAGCAAAGGAAACCACAAACAAAATGAAAAGGCAACCTGCTGAATGGAAGACAATATTTGCAAATGATATATCTGTCACGGGGCTAATATCCAAAATATAAAAGAATTCATACAACTCAATAGCAAAAAACCAAACAATTTTATTAAAAATGGGCAGAGGAGCTGAATACACATTTTCCGAAGATATACAAATGGCCAACAGGTACACGAAAAGGCTCTCAACATCGCTAATTATCACATAAATGCAAATCAAAACCTCAATGAGCTATCACCTGATACCTGTTAGAATGGCTATTATCAAAAAGATAACAAGTGTTGGCGAGGATAGGAGAAAAGGGAACACTTGCGCACTGTTGATGGGAATGTATGTTGGTGACACCACTGTGGAAAACAGTATGAAGATTCCTCAAAAAAGTAAAAATGGAACTACCAATGATCCGGCAATCCCGTTTCTGGGTATTTATCTGAAGAAAACAAAATCACTGTCTTGAAGAGATATCCTCACCCCTATGTTCACTGCAGCATTATATATGATAATGACATAATCATGACATGGAAACAGCCTAAGTGTTCAATGATGGATGAAGAGACAAAGAAAATGTGTGAAATTTATTTATTTATTTATTTAATGGAATGTTACTCTATCATTAAAAAAGAGGAAATTCTATTTGCAACAACATACGTGGGACATCAGGTCATTATGCTAAGTGAAATACTTTGAACAAAGAAAGACAAATAATTTATGATCTTACTTAAATGTAGAGTGAAAAACAACAACAACAGAAAATGACCTCATAGTTACAGAGAGCAGATTGGTGGTTGCCAGAGGTAGGAGTGGGTAGACAAAATTAATGAAAGTGGTCAAAAGATACAAATTTCCAGTTGTAAGATAAGTAAGTGCTGGAGATGTAGTGGAAAGCTATACTATATTGTATACTTGAAACTTGCTAATAGAATAAATCTTGAAAATTCTTATAAGAAAAAGCAATTTGTAACTATGTGTGGCAATTGATGTTAACTGAACTTATTGTGGTAATTACCTCACAATATATACATATGCCAAATCATTATGTTATATACCTGAAACTAACATAATGTTATATGTCAATTAGATCTCAATTAGAAAAATAAATACCAAAAACATTCTTTTAGATATGAAGTCCAAGTTGCCAAAGGTATACCTATTGCAAATATGACTCTAAATCAATGTCTTTTATGTCTTTAATCATGGACACAAAAGGCATCCTCGAAGAGGGCAAGAGACGGAGCATACCTCCTGTCACCCCACGCCTCTCCCCAACCCCCAGGACCCAGAGTTATTCTCAAAGATAGCTTTTGGTTTTGTTTGTTTTTTGTTTTTTGGCTTCTTTTTTTTTTTTTTTTTTTAGCAGAGGAGGGCCAGATGGAGAGAGAGAATCTGAAGCAGGTTTCATGCCCAGTGATGAGCCACAGGGGGCTCAAACTCACAACCCTGAGATCACGACCTCAGCCTAAATCAAGAGTCTGACGCTTAAACGACTGAGCCACCCAGGCGCTCCCCCAAAGATAGCTTTTGAATCAAAGACCTTCATTATCACAAATAGTAAGGAAACTCTGGTCTTCCATAAAGTTGAGATGCCTTTATTTTTTAAATTTTTTATTAGAGAGAGAGCAAGAACAAGTGCGAGCAGGAGGGGGGAAAGGCAGAGGGAGTGGGAGAGAGAAAACCCTAAGCACGTTCCATGTTCAGTACAGAGCCCATTGAGGGGCTCAATATCACAACCTTGAGATCATGACCTGAGCCGAAATCAAGAGTCAGTTGCTTAACTGACTGAGGCACCCAGGCGCTCCAGTAAAGTTGAGATGCCTTTAATCACAGGCCTGCCAATCTGTCACACTGAACAGGCTATCCTGGGATGGGATTTTTTCCTGGACAAACAAGAAAAATGAAAGGAAAAGATGACAAAGTCCTCATATGGACTGTGACCTCTCATGAAGACAAACTCTCCTGAGAGCTGGAAAGTTTGGACATATATTGGGTTCCTTAGCTACCAGAGGCAGATCTGACAACCTGCATAACACCTGCACCCCACAAGCTGTCGGAGACCAAGGGGAGTACCCCAACCTCTCAAGACACAAAACAAAATGGAAGGAGACTCTCTTATAATTTTCCTCTTCTGACAAGAGATACACCAGACAGAAGAGGCCAAGGATCAGTAAGCAATGAGTACTCAAAATTAAACTGGCAAGAGTCATAATCCAAAGAACAAATTCTTGCAACTGTTTTTCTCCTAGTTTAAATTTGGAAAGGAAAAGAGAAAGAGACTTTTACTATCCTCATTCAGTCAGACTTTGCAGACAGAAACCTGGGAGGCTGACTTTGGTAAGAATTTTTACCTTTTGCTAGCTCTATCAGAGGTCCCGGATCCCATCTGCAGCCTCCGGAGCCAGGAGGGTTTCCCAGGCATCCCTCCATGGTTGCCAAAATTGTAGAAGAGGAAAATTTTTTTCTCTTCTATCCGCCTAGGTTCGTTGGCTGGGTCCCCAAATCAAACCGATAAGAAATGGATTAGCAAGTGGGGCGCCTGGGTAGTGCAGTCCTTGAGCATCTGCCTTTGGCTCAGGGCGTGATCCTGGTGTTTTGGGATCAAGCCCCGCATCAGGCTCCTCCACTGGGAGCCTGCTTCTTCCTCTCCCACCCCCCTGCTTGTGTTCCCTCTCTCACTGACTGTCTATCTGTCAAATAAATAAATAAAATCTAAAAAAAAAAAAAGAAATGGATTAGCAAAAGGAAAAATAATTTAACTACGGAAGTATGTGCAATTGTTCATTAAGAAATGAAAACTCAAGGAGACAGCCATATAATTGAAACTTATCTGCCATCCTAGGCTAAGCAAAGGAAAAGGGGTTTAGGCCTGCTGGGCAGCAAGGACAAGTTATGGGAAGGTGAGGGGAACAAACGTCTCATAAATAAGTGTTGTCTTGTTATGTAGGTAAGAATTTTCCCTGTAAATATCGCTATTCCTAACATGTGACATTTTTACCAATACAAATCTCCTTTTTTTAGGGACCCCTGGGTGGTGCAGTCGGTTAAGTTTCCAACACTTGGTTTCAGCTCAGGTCATGATCTCAGGGTCACGTATCTCAGGGCTGTGAAATTGATTCGCACGTCAGTCTCCAAGCTCAGCAAGGAGCCTGCTAAACTTTCTCTCCCTCTCCCTCGGCTCCTCCCTACTCTCTCTCTCTTTCTCAAATAAATAAATAAATAAATAAATCTTTTGAAAACAATAAATTTCCTTTGTAAATGTAAATTTCCTTTATAAGTTAGGAGTTAGGGGAAGTAAAAAGCTTTTCTTGCATCTACTGCTTCTCAATTGCCTTTAGCTCAAAATAGTCCAGGTGCCAAAGAAGCATATGCTGGGGTGGCATATTCTAGTACCCTCCAGCTGCTGGTTCTGCTCCAGCCACCAAGGTGACAGGCAGCTCTGCTGGCTTCTAATAGACTTCATGTGGACTAATTCAGTAGTATCTTGCCTTGCACTCACACTGTGCACCTGCCATCCTTGGTTAGGTGCATTCCCATTGGTGTTCAGACTTGCTTGTGTGTTGGGGCGCCTGGGTGGCTCAGTCGGTTAAGCATCTGACTCTGGATTTCGGCTCAGGTCACAATTGCAGGGTTGTGAGATCAAGCCCCATGTGGGGCTCTGCACTGGGCATGGAGCCTGTTTCAGATTCTCTCTCTCCCTCTGCCCTTCCTTCCTCTCTGTCTAATAAACAAACAAACAAACAAACAAACAAACAGAGATAGCTTTAATCCTTCCTTTGAAATCCGGATTCCTTTAAAAAAAAAAAGATTTGCTTGTGTGTTGGGGCGCTTGGGTGGCTCAGTCGGTTAAATGTTTGACTTTTGGTTTTGGCTCAGGTCATGATCTCAGGGTCATGAGATCAAGCCTCATATTGGGCTCTGTTCAGCAGGAAATTCTGCTTGAGACCCTTTCACCCTTTCCCTCTGCCTCCCCCCAGGGCTTGCGTGCGCACTCTCTCTCTCAAATACATAAATAAATCTTAAAAAAAAAAAAAAAGACTTGCTTGTGTGTGCAAACACAAGGGAGCTTAATGCCCCATAGGGTAAACCTCTGACCAAAGAGATAGAGGTGTCATTGAAAAAGCTCTTCCCTCATTCTATCCAGACGGAGTGTCCTGAGGTACATTTAATCATACAGCTTCTCAGAGATGGTCAGGCAAGATCAAGCAATCAGTTGTACTTGATACCATGCAGTGGCTGTCACTGGGAGAGTATGTCACTTTGCATTGGCTGTCCCTCCTTACCTGACTCACTCATGCTATCCTGAGATTGTACTCGCTACTTCTGTAGTGATGCATATGGTTTTTCCTGCAGGCTCTGCTTCTGGGAAAGCCAGGTTAAGACAGGCCTCTTGAACAAATTACCTCTCAATGCCTCAGTTTCCTCATTTGATAAATACGTTATAATAAAAGTGCCTGCCTCATGGGGCTGAACAGTAAGCAAATTAATATATGTAATTCTCTTAGTAAAGTGCCTGGCACCCAGTATGTGTCACACATGTGCTAGTTTTATTATGATTTATTCTCGGTGCAATGATGAGCCGCCGAAGAATTTTAAGGAGACTATTGTGATCTGATAGACATTTGAATAAGTTCCCCCTTGTACCTATGTGGGAAATAGATTAGAGAGAGACAAAACAAAAACAAAAACAAAAAACACGTGGAGAGACATCTATTGCTGTTGCAATAGTAATGAGAAGAGATTTTAGTAATGGAGAATAGAATATTAGCAGTAGAAACCAGTAGAAGTGGACCGATCCAAGAAATACGTCAGAAGTAGGACTGCAGAACTCTAAAAATAGATTGGATGCAAAAGCGAGCACAAAGGAGGATGACCTAAAAAATATATTGCACTTCATGCCACATGGAGGGTATGTTGTAAAGCCAGCCCTTTCTCTCAAGACAGGAAGTCAATTCCCCTCCATTTTTCTTTTTTCCCTGGGACTGTCTTTGCTGAAAATATTGCCTGCTCTTCACTCACACATCCAATGACTGCCACCAAAATAGCATTGTCTACCACTTATTTTTAATCTGCCACCCCTGCCTGTGGCCCCTGAGATGGACTCTTAGAGAGACACAGTCTTCATGTTGCGCTATCTCGAATTCCTGACTTCTCTTCCCAAGTCCTCAGCTCATTCGCCTCAACTCACACACCTACAGCCTCACCTACTCCTAAGATGCCATTTTCATTCCAGTTGGCTATATTCTTTCTCCACCTTTACTCATCCAGTCCCAACTCCCTCACTTACTGCCCTCAGCAATAGAAAAATTATCCTTGACTTCTTGAACCAATTCCATTCATCCCTACTCACCCTCATTTCAGGAAAAGTCAATTGACCTGGTTGTTCAGACTGAAAACTCTGGAGTCTTTCTACATCCTTTCCTTTCTCTTACAGCCCACATTCAATTTGTCAGTGAACTCTGTAAGTTTTACCTTCAAATTAGATCCCAAGTTCACCCACTTCTCACCACCACTGCTCCCAGCCTGGTCCAAGTCACTGTATCATTCCTCTGGATTATTTCAACAGTTTTTCACTGGTCTCTCTGCTTCTTCCCTTGCTCCCTGCAATCTGTTCTCAAGACAGTGGCCTGGGTGATCCTGTCAGAACATTCAGATCATGTTACTCTTCTGCTCAATATTGTTCAATGGTTTACCATCTCACCCAAAGTAAAACCCAGTGTCTTTAACCACGCCTAACATCTGGCCCAATTCCCTCTCATCCTACCTTTTACTAGACCCCATTCACTCCACTGCAGCCTCATTAACACCCTTGCTGTCTCTCAGGGACACCAGGGATGTCCGCAACCGAGGACCTTTCACTCACTCTTCCTTTGGATGGACATGTGATTGCTCTAGATCTCTCTGTGGATGATTCTCTCACCACCTTCACGAACCTTTTCCTCAGACTCTATCTTCTCAGTGAAGTCTTCCTGACCATCCTCCATCTTCACCAACCATGACCCACCCTATTCCCTTCCCTATGTTACTTTTCTCCGGGACGCATCCTGTCATATTATGAATATTAACCCCCGATGAAAGGCATCTGGCTCCCATCCTCTTCCCATCCTCTGTTCTCACTTCTCAACCAGCTAAATTTCCTGTGAGCAGGAGCAGAGTGGAGGTGGCAGGGAGTTTGCAAGTGACTCCCTCTGGATAATTTGGGATAATTTGGAGTTTTCCCAGTTCAGTGTCTATCAATCACGTGTACAGTTTGTTTTATTACCTATATACTATCAACTGAAAAATATCATTCTACACTAACTTCACAATAACATGACCCCAAGCTGTACACCGGTGAATCTTTACAACCCTCCTTTGGTTTTACTAGTTTGCTTGCTATCTGTATTCTGTCCATAAGGACAGGAATTCTTATCTCCAGCACTCAAAACACGCCTCGCACATAGTAGGCCATCAATAAGCATGTGAATTAGTGTTGAATGAGTGAACGGCTCATCCTGCTAACATATGCTGTACATGACTCCCCTGTTTCCAGAAACTAATAGAAACCATTTCTTAATCATAATGTTAACAAGACCACAACCTAAAATTCATACCTTACATTTACTTAACACTTTGCCGACTATAAAATACTTTCACACACATTGTTTGGTTTAATTTTCACAATAACTTAATATTCTGATTTTTTACAGGAAGTCAAATCCGAGAGAAATAGGGTGTTTTATTCAAAAATCACAGGAAAAGGAATTGTAGGGAACTTGAGTGATTTGTTCAAAGTCTGCACAAGAGAACCAAGATTCAAACTTGTGTTATCCTGACCACAAATCTGAGGCAATTTACACTCCAATATCCCAACACTTTGGATCTGTATTGGATCAGTTGCCTACATATTCTTCGACTCTATCAGGAACATCTGTCTACTCTCCTTGGCCAACTAGGCTCGGGACTCAAAATCCAGTTGATCAGGTTTGCTTCAGTTCTTAATAACCTTGCTAACCTAGCAAAAGTGGGGTTGGCTGAATGGCTCTGCCTGGTTGAAAAACCAGAATTAGGTAGTCTAAAAACACATGTTTTCAATGCAGTTCATCTGCAAAAATATGGATAAAGATTCAAGCTGTAAATGCCTGGAACCAAAGATTATAAATCTCAGTTTATATAGAATTGCACGAGGATAGGGACTTAAACAAGTTCTGGTCAAACCATTTAAATACATCCTCCCATGGTCTTAAAGTTACCATGGCCTTCAAGAATGGTTTTTCCTCATTTCTTCTCAGTGCTGAGAAAGTCCTGTCTTTCAAGCATTGTCCAAATTATATAAATGGCTGTTGAGTACCTACTACAGAAA
Source organism: Ursus maritimus (assembly GCF_017311325.1). NCBI lineage: Eukaryota > Metazoa > Chordata > Mammalia > Carnivora > Ursidae > Ursus > Ursus maritimus. The sequence goes on along the minus strand of NW_024425119.1, from coordinate 11,450,191 downwards.
AGGCACAACGCGATTTCTTGTCTTCCTGTTTATCCATAAGCAAGTAGTTAGCTTTCTTTGTAAACTTTCATTTCTATTAGTCATCTATCTATCCTCATTCTTTTTCTCTCTCATCTTCCATAGCTCACTCCCAACTCACAGAAAGCCCATTATTATTAGGGGTTCACTTCGTTTTTTTCTTCCCTTTTGGCCTCCCCCCTTCAACTATAGACTGCTTAGAGTTCGAAATCCATTTCTTTGTACTATCACAGATTGTAAATATTCAAAAGCTGATGACTAAGGGAAGGGAGAGGAACCCCATTCATGATTTGAACCGGAGCAAGGGAGCAGATGCTATCAAATGCCCCATTTTAATGGCATACAAATAACGTGACTCAAACTGGTTCGGGTGCAGTCTGCACACATCAGAGACGAGGAGAAGGACTGCTGAGTTGGCAAAGGGGTTGTAAATAAAAGCTGACTTTGGTTTGGCACCTATAATTACACCCAAGCCATAGCTTGCATTTTGATTGTCTAGGAAGAAAGAAAGAAAGAAAGAAAGAAAGAAAGAAAGAAAGAAAGAAAGAAAGAAAGAAAGAAAGAAAGAAAGAAAGAAAAGGGGAAGGGAAGAAGACAGGAAGATTAAATTTTTTTTTTTTCCTTAGTGGAATAGACTCAGATATTGTTTCCTTATAGAATTTATTTTATTTTATTTTATTTTATTTTATTTTATTTTATTTTATTTTATTTTATTTTATTTTATTTTATTTTATTTTATTTTATTTTATTTTATTTTTTAAAGATTTTATTTATTTATTTGACAGAGATAGAGACAGCCAGCGAGAGAGGGAACACAGCAGGGGGAGTGGGAGAGGAAGAAGCAGGCTCATAGCGGAGGAGCCTGATGTGGGGCTCGATCCCATAACGCCGGGATCACGCCCTGAGCGTGAAGGCAGACGCTTAACTGCTGTGCCACCCAGGCGCCCCCCCTTATAGAATTTATTTTAAAGTGGAACTATTCTTACAGTAGACGTCTATGAAAATGATGAGGGAAAAATGGTATACTTACTTAGACTTTCTTAATAAATGTCTCACAGATTTTATAGGAACCATTAATTCTAATACTGACTTAAAATTTGAAATGATTAGAGGAAAAACAATCCCTCTGCTCAAATCTACATGTCATATCTAGATCTAGTGTTTGGTAAGAAGTTATTAGTACAAAATATGTTGAGTACTGTAGAGAAGAAAAAAAATTTTTCCCTCTACTCTCCTAGGTTCACTGGCTGCCCCCCTCCCAATTGAATTGACAAGAAAAATATTAACAAGAGAAAAAAACTGGATTTCATTACACACACACACACACACACACACACACACGTATGTATGTATATGGCAGTTCACAAAGAAATGAAGGCTCAAGGTAGCCAGATGATTAAGGTTTACATACCATCTTAGGTGAAAAAGACGAAAAGGGATTTTGAGCTTCTGGGAGGAGGAAGCAAATTATGGGCTGTTGAGGGGAGGAAATATATGGTAAATAAGGTTTATCTTCTTATGCAGATAAGAGTCTCTCAAGTGATAGGAGTTGTCTTTGGGAGTAGCTTTTCTGCATCTTCTGGTTCTCAATTGCCTTTAGCCCACAATTATGCATATGCCAAATTGGCATATTTTGGCGTGGTGTATTCTGGTACACTGTAGTATTAATGCTTAACACAGAAGAGTTCCGTCCTCAAGGAACCGCACAGCCTAAAAGGAAAATAAGGTGTATGAAAATAACAATAGCACAAAGCAGAAGTGCTTTGACAGATGTATAAAGTGCTGTAGATGCCAAGAAAATGTAGAATTTGCTGCTATTTAAGAGATTTTAGGTTTTGTGAAGAAGTTGACACCTTAAGAATGGGTAGAATTTGTATTTCTGATAAGTGGAGAGAAAATGGTAACCACAGGGGCAGGAAACTTCAAGAAATGTTTAGTGATAGGTGAAGAGTCATGTTTGGTTGAAGGATATGTTAGGAGAAATGAATTGGAGGAGAAAGCAACTACCAAGTCATAGGGTATTTGAGGCTGTTTGAGAGGGTTCATTTTTATTCTATGAGTTCTAGGGAACCCCTGAATGTTATCGGAAAGAAGGCTGACATAGTCAGCGTGAGTTCTAGAAAATTCTTTGATACCAGTTGGAGAATGTTCAGAGGAGGTGAAACTGAAGTCTGGGAATATAGTAAGAAAACCATTATGTAACCTAGGAACTGGACAAGGTGAAGAAAATGAGGTATGTATGAAGGATGTTTGGAGGTAGAATCCACATGATTTGGCAACTGCTTAAATGCTTACCTACCTGTTCAGGGGAATGGGTAAGAGGAAAAGCCTTAAGTTAGGATTTTGTAAATGACAGGAGCCCAACTTGATTCACCAAAAAGTTAAAAAGGATAATTTATTTGCAAAATTAGGTTACTAACTTAACTTTGGGAATGTTAAAAAGGAGACAGCAGGTCCCAAATGGAGTCACTTGTGCTAAACCCCATGTCAGCGAACCTTGACTTACTTAATACCTAATTAATTACAGTTTCAACCCTCAGGAATGTAACCTTCAACCAGTCAACAGGGAATTACTTGGTCAGCACTAGTGGGATAATCCGCCAGATAGATCCCCTTCCATTTGTCTTAGGAAGGCAACCTTGCCTGAAGCAATGTGTTCTCTGGTCATAATTTCCCCTTTTTGACCCCTTTCCACCTTTAAAAAGCTTTCCTTTTCTACAGCTCGGGGGAGGGGAGACTCCTTTCTGTTGCTAGATGGGATGCTGCCTGACTCCTGAATCATTAAATAAAGCCAATTACATCTTCAAATTTACTCAGTTGGATTTTTGTTCATTTAACAGGAAGGACAGAAATAGAGCCAGGTACAGGCAATTGAATCAGGGTCTCAGATCATTCTTCCTCCATATCATCTCTTTGAACGTAGCCTTTATTCTTCTCTTCTACAGAGAAGCTCTCTCCATGCCTGTGGATCATCCTCACAGCTGCTTCTTCCAACTGAGCACCTATATAAAGATGGGGTCTTCTTCTGGGCCAGTTTGGACTTGTCCAGGGATGGGCACTGATGGATGGGTTTGTGTCATGTATCCATCTCTTGGACCAGTCACTGGATCTGACATCTGAGATGCTGGTTTTGGCAACCCCCACTAGAAAATCACAGCTGGGGATATGGGAAGGTATTGGAGGCATAACCACAGGGGAATTTCTTGAGTGTGGAGACATCTCAGCTACCTCAGTGGGAGACATAGCACAGAGGACAGAGGAACCCAAATTGTGACTGGGGTTCCGGGATCATGTTGGAGAGGATGATGATATCTTTAACAGATAAAGATATCATCTTTATCTATGGGTTTGGGTAAAGTAGCCATTTTTTCTTTTCTTTTTTTTTTAGACATCTTATTTTTAAAGTATGTCAGGCCATCCATGTGGCATTGTGTGGGAGGCCCTTAGAAATTGGGATATTTCAGGGCGCCTGGGTGGCTCAGTCAGTTAAGCATCTGCCCTTGGCTCAGGTCATGATCCCGAGGTCCTGGGATCGAGCCCTGAATCAGGCTCCTAGCTCAGTGGGGAGTCTGCTTCTCCCTCTGCCTGCTGTTCCCCTAGCTTGTGCGCGCACGCTCTCTCTCTCTGTCAAATAAATAAATAAAATCGTAAAAAAAAAAAAAAAAGAAAGAAAGAAATTGGGATATAGTTTTTAGGAGAAATTTGTTTTAAAACTGTAGATTTGGGAGTCATTGCACGTAGGTTATGATAAAGCTAAATGGATAAGATTGTTCAGAGAAAGTACTCAGAGAGGAGGGTGGAGAGCAGAATCTGGGAAATTTACATTGTTTTAATGGTGGGCCTAAGGTGATAAAATGGCAAAGTAGAGGGGCACTTGTATGGCTAAGTTGGTTAAGTGTCTAACTCTTGGTTTCAGCTCAGGTCATGGGATTGAGCCCCATGTCAGGCTCCATGCTCAGCGGAGAGTCGGCTTGACGATTCTCTCCCTCTCCCGTCCCTCCTCCCACTCATGCGCTCTCTCTCTCTCTCTAAAATAAATAAATAAATGTTTTTTTAAAAAATGGCAAAGTAGACTGGGAAGGAGGTATCAAATAACAGTGTCCAAGGGAGGGAAATGGGTAAGAAAGAAAAAAAAAAAAAAAATCACTGAGTGATTTGCAAGTTCCCTTTTATCTTCTTTATGAAGTAAACAAGTTACCTCTGGAGCACCTATTACAGTCAGGGCCCTTTGTCAGGGCACCAAGGGAGAGAGAAAAGAAACAGAAGACACAGGGCACCTGGGTGGCTCAGTTGGTTAGGCATCTGCCTTCAGCTCAGGACATGATCCTGGAGTCCTGGGATTGAGCCCCATGTTGGGCTCCTTGCTCAGGGAGGAGTCTGTGTCTCCCTCTGCCCCTCCCTTTGCACTCTCTCTCTCTCTCACTTGCTCCCTCTCTCTCTCTCAAATAAATAAATAACATCTAAAAAAAAAAAAAAAAAGAAAAGAAACAGAAGACAGATATCCTTCCTTGAAATAAAGAAAACTTGCATACTCTCAAGAACGTGGTAAAGTAATGGTAGACTATTTGAGAATGTGCTGAGGTAGGGACCAAAATGGCTGTGGCTGGTCAGCACGCTGATAATATTCGGTCCATTTGCCACCTTTGGCGTATGCACCAGAAGTCTCCATGAGAGAATGAGGGGAAGAACTGAATGTGATAACCCATGAAAGCATTTGCTTGTCAGCTCGTTATAACCAAAAATTACATACGGCACATAGTGCCGAATGAATAAATGAATGATTTCAAAGAGTGGTCACCCTCCTGGCTCAGAACAGGGCTAGGCTTAAAAATATCACGTAATAATTGTTGCTATTTAAAGAAAGCAATTCCCTTGTCTGTTTGGGTAATAATTCATTTTGTTTATACTTTCTTTTTGCCAACTGAGTTTTTCTAGAGAATGAAAACAGATTAGTAAGAGGTCACCATGTAGTGAAAGGGTCACTGTGTAAGAAGGTAGGAAACCAGGATATGAGTTATGAACACCACTTTCTCCCGTCCCAGCCTCTGCCCCGCCATGCATACAAACCAGCTCTGCAACCTTAAATAAGTCACTGATCTCTGTGTTTCAGTTGTCTCAACTAAAAAAATGGGAATGATGATACTTCATTGGCCCGAGGACAGGGATATATGGATGATTTCTTGAGTTTCCTTCTGCTATGGTGTGATCATTCTTTCATGGGACATGTGTGCGAGGGATACAAGGCTAAAAGGATTTTAGTTTTCCTGTCTTCAAAGAGCCTACCGTCTGGTCTGGAGAAACAGGGATCACACAGTTACAGTTTGACACAAAAGTGCTGTCGTGGGAGGCAACTGAGATACACAGAGGGCATATGAGGACTAGGATCCCACGTCAGTCCAGGGAAGTTTGGGGACTTCCTTAGAGGAAGTGACACTTGAGCCGAGCCTGAAAGGGCTTTCCATGCCAACAAAGAGAAGAAGGGTTCCAGGCAGAGATAACAGCACAGGGGTTTTTTGGTTTGGTTTTGTTTTAAAGATTTTATTTATTTATTTGAGAGAGAGAGAGAGGGAGAGCAAACATGAGCAGGGGGAGGGGCAGAGGGAGGAGAGAATCTCAAGCAGACCCTGGCTGAGCTCAGAGCCCCACACGGGACTCTATCCCACAATCCTGAAATCATGACCTGGGCTAAAATCAGGAGTCCAGTGCTTAACCATCTGTGCCACCCAGGTGCCCCAGCACATGGTTTTAGAAGGAGATGCATTTTGAGGAAGAACAGAACATAAATTCATATTACTAGGATATAGAGAACAAAGCATGAAGTTAGTGAAAACTCGGGGCTGAACATGTGGTCCGATATACCACTCAGCCAAAGCAGTTCTTGTGCACTCACTGGTTGAAGGGCATACAGTGGTCCCCCCACCTTACCCACAAGGGATATATTTCAGGACCCCCAGCAGATGCCTGAAACCATGGATAGTACCCGACCCTGTATATGCTATATTTTTTCCTATACCAAATACCTATGATAAAGTGTGACTTGTAAACGAGGCACAGTAAGAGATTAACGACAATAACTGAGAATAAAACAGAGCAGTTATAACAATACACTGTAATAAAAGTTATGCGAATATGGTCTGTCTTTGTCTCTCAAAGTAGCTTATCATACTGTACTCCTCCCGCTTCTTGTGATGATGTCAGATGGTAAAATGCCTACGTGATGAGATGAAGTGAGATGAATGATGTAGGGGCTGTGACGTAGAGTTAGGGCATTAATGACCTTCTGAGGATTTTCACTGGTAGGAGGATGATCTGCTTCTGGACCACGGATGACCCTCCGTGGGTAACTGAAATGCAGAAAGCGAAGCCCCAGGGAAGGGGGATTACTATGTGCTGGATGCTGGGCTCAGTAGGAATTATAGGATCTTAGAGAATGGTTTGGGAAGGCTTCAAGCTAGAATCAGAAAGAACAGAATTCAGGCTGTGAGAGAATCCAGGAGAGACATAATAGGTCTATGACAGACATGGGAAAAGAGAGATTTAGGAGATAGAATCAACCCTTAGTTTACTGAATGAGGCGTAAGGAGAGGGAAGAATAAAGAATCACTTCCCACTTTCTGGCTTGGGAATCTGGGTAGATAACGGTGGTGTTCCCCAAGATAAGAGGTACAGAAACAGAAGCAGATTGGTGGAAAAACATGAAGTTTGAGCACTCATATCTTTCCTCCTGCTTTTGTCTTATGGATGCAATGTCATGCTCCCGATTTCCAAAGGTACTCAAGTACTTCCGTTTGTCTTCTGCTCATTTCTCACTCTTGCCTTCTGCAGGCTCTGGAGTCTCGAGTCAATCAGTCTCTGGAGTCTTGACTCGTTTCTGGGTTTATTCCAGACAGGGTGACCCCTTCATTGGCCGTAGTCTCATTATCAGCTGTTCTAGGCTGGAGGTCATTCTGCTCTGATCACCAGTCACCGCTCTTCCCCACCTCCTGACTTTCAGAACTTTGTTGGAATCTATTCCTCTCGTGGCTTCCAACTTAACTCGCTCTGTTGGGTTGGGTTGGGGATGTCCACACCCTTTTACTTCTTTACTATGGTTTTAGTGTGGTTTTTGGGAAAAAGGTAAGTGGATATGCTCCATCTGCCATGTTAAACCAGAAGCTTCTGAGTTTGATCTGTGATAGGATATGTTTAATAGCTGTGAAACGTCTAGGTAGAGATGTATAGTAGATAAATAGTCGTATGCATGGACCTGGAATTCAGGAGGCAAATCTAAATTACAGCTAAAGATCTGGAGTTACTGATAAAGAAATGATGGGTGGGGATGAGATTGCTCAGGAAAGCACGCAGAATGAAAAGGGAATAGGATTGAAGCCTAATGCTGGGGACCATCAATAGTTAAGATAATTGTTTTTAGGATACAATATTTTTAGTATCGTAGTTAGGGAGACTAACCATGGTGTAGAACTCTCATCCTTAGGGACGAGAAGGACTCACATGGGCTCTGTGAGTTCAGGGAAGTTGCATTTAATATGTAATAAAGGTGTAAAAGCTGTAGTAAGATGATTAGGTGTAACAGAGTTGAACAGGGGGAGGATAGGAGTTCCTAAGATGGGAAAGATAATCAAGGGTGTCACCAGTTCTAGATGATGCTATCTAACCTTTTTGGTTCTGGGCCCATTCTTATGAGTCTGCTGAATAATGACTCCCATGATCTGCTTTTCCATTCTTTTCTTCTGCTGAGAACATGGCTTAGGTTCAAGTACCATTGTAAGTGAGATACGTCTTGATAGTCTCCACACATTCAGTAAATATTTATCAAGGGCTTGAAATATGCCAGACTCTTGGTGAGGTGCAGGGGATATGAAAATATATAAGGTAACATTCCTGCCCTCAAAGAACTCAGATGTATGCATAGACTGCTCCTCGTGCTCCAACTCGGGGTTGCTAACCACCATTAATTTATTAGCAAAGGTCTTGCCATTTGCTTTTAGGGAAAGTCTGGCCACCCCTCCTATGGGTAGATATGGAAGGTCTTAGGTTGGTGTCCAAAGTGGCCATTTTGTGTCCCTGGGTCAACAAAGGGTGAGGACATTTTTTATCCATCTAAAGAGTGATAGAAAGTCGCCACTCGAACCCAGCATAGCACAGTGCCTGCTGTACAGTGAATTCCCAGTACATATTAGTTTATTTTGGTTTTTTGTTTTTAGTATCTTAAAGTATGAGTAGTAAGCAAGGATTCTAAAAAACCACAAGCCATAGTACAATAGCATATATGAGAGAGGGCCAATAAAAAAAAGGGGTATTTGCGAATAAAATTCAAAATAAGCACAGTTGGCAAAGAAGTCATTGGCTTAAAAAATACAACTAACCAAAGAACAACTGTCTTTTGCCTCCCTTACAAACACCAACGTCCAAACATAGATGAATTCTTTTAAGCTGGAATTTTAGCTGTTGTATCTCTAATCTCAGTTGTTTTTTTTTTTTTAACCCCCTGTGATTTTTAAAAGTCTCCAGAAGAGATAGGGAAAATTAAATTAAGTAGAGAATAAGAATGTAGGTTGGTAAAAGGGTAAGAAGAGAATTAATCTAAAGTATGGTGTTTTATTATTATTACTTAAACTAATTAAATTTGTAATTAACATGATAATAGCAGTAATGGGATGAGAAGAAGGGAATTGGACCACTTCTGATGACTTTTTTTCTAGTTGAGGGGAAATTTCAATATTTATTTATTTATTTATTGGAGAGAGAGCGGGTGAGGGGGGAGCAACGAGCAGAGGGAGAGAGGGAGAATCTGAAGCAGGCTCAGGGCCAGCGTGGAGCCTGACAGGGGGCGGGCTCAATGTCATGACCCTGAGATCCTGACTTGAGTCGAAACCAAGAGTCCCACCCAGGCACTCCCTCCCCCTAAATTTTTGTATTTACTCATCCATTCATTCATTGATTCATCCAATCAACAAATACACTCCGCACGTGCCAGGCATTGTGCTAGGTGCTGGGAATACCAAGATGAACTGGATGTCTCCTCCTTCTTAGGGAATATCCGCTAATTGCCAAATGAATTCCCACTGCAGAAAGTTAGAGTGCGGCGAGTGCAAGACGCACCTTAGTGTGGCAGTGGGCTCTGGTTTTATTCCGGTTATCTGGTGCTGCCACCTGCTGGGCATTTTCTTTTTTACAGCGTTTAACCGGAGGCTTGGACCGAGAAACCAGAGTATCCTTGGTGGAGAAGCCTTCCGTCTCTATCTTTGCCTGCTGGAGCACGCACTTTTTCTGGATGCCAATGCCTACCCTCTTCCCCCGCACTACTACACCCCGCTCCCTCCCCCCATGGTGGCTTCAACCCTAACTCTTCCAGAATTGCAGGCTCCTCGCTGGCTCGTGCGCTGAGTCACCAGCCCAGTAGGCCCAGGGCAATTGCCTCACTTCTCCCTCTCCCTCCCAGTTCTGCTCCGGAGCTTCAGTTTGAAGGTTTTGGTCTTCTCTGGCCTTCTTCCCGCTGTTGTGAGAGTTAGAGTTTCTTGCCACGACACTAGGTTGTGTGTCCCTGGGTTGCTTAACACGGGCAGGAAGAGGCCAAAGGCCTTGGCACCAAGCACTTCCACCCAATTTGGAACTTACTCTCACTTCTGTGTAGGGGACCGGCATCGTGGGTGGGGATACTTTACCTACTTCCTCATGAGTAGTCTGGTTCAGGTCCTCCGGGCTGCTTCAGAATGCTGAGCAGCGGTCGTGGCTCAGGGGATTAAGCATTAAATAGGTCATTTGTTTTGCATCATCAATTCTTGAAGTGAGTTAAATGCCTTCAGGGTGGTTTCATCATTAAAAAGGAGCCCGGTGGTACCAAGTCCACCCCGGGCTGCACGGCCTCCTGCCTCATTTGGCCCTGCTTCCAGCCAACACCTTCCAATGCATTGCTAATATTTGGCCCAGAAAACACTGATCTACTTAATTCTTAGACTACTTGGTGGGGCACAAAATCCTGGAGACCCAACTTTTCCCATTGCCCGTCATCACATCAAAAATGATTCTGGATTTAAGTAGATCAGAATGACTGTTGGAATATTAAATATCCTTTTGGAAAAAATGCAATGCTAACTTTGTACTTTTTATCCTAAGTTAAGTCACGAAGTGGAAAATATAGTCAAGCATACACACATATTTCTATCCGATGGACACCCCTTTGAAAGCTCCTCTTGAGGACCCCCACATTTGTCCTTCTGGACTCTGACTTTTTAAGAACATTTCTGGAGCCCAGTGACATGCGCTGACCCGCGAGAAAGAAGACCCGAGTGGACACGGCACTTCGCAATTTAACTGCTGAATCTCTTTGCAGATACTCTTATTTCTTGGTTCTTCGCTCTTCCTCTTTTAGCTTGACAAACCATCCCATCAACTCCTTGAGCTCAGTCATCATTCGAATCTCTTCTCAGACTCCCCTTAATCTTCACCTTTGTTCTCCCACACAGCCTGGGACACTCCATACTTGACCTGTGGTTAGAAAGGGCCCAGCCCAGCCAGCCCCCCCCCCTTGTGTGAAAAACCACCTGGTATGGATTCCAGGTGCCCCATCAGTGCTCCATCCAATAGGTAAATGCCTCCCAGAATTAAGTTATGATGTCCCATGTGTTCTCTCTCTCTTTAAGTAAGCTCTACACCCAGTGTGGGGCTCCAAGTCACAACCCCGAGATCAAGAGTCACGTGCTCTACTGACTGAACCAGCTGGGTGCTCCAAGTCAAATGTGTTCTCGAAAACAAAAGAGGACCCTGAGGAAGGGGAATGAGGAAGCCTGAAGGTAGGCAGCAATGAAATATGGTTAGGTCATATAGGTCATAGGAGATCGGAGGGGGGTGTGTGTGAATGTGGGTAGTATGGAAAACAGGAAGGCGTGCGGGCATGGGGTACAGAGAGAGTGGGGGGCAGGTAGAGAAACTCTCAGAGTAAGGGGTATTAGCAGGGAAAGGGAACTTCGACTCCCCCAACTGAAAGTGGGACTTGAAAATTAGGACGCAGAAACAGTCCAGATCCTATCTTAATTCTTCAGTATATTCCACAATGTGAATGATTTATTTTAAGGCACTTCCCCCCTCCCCCTCCCCACCGTGTCACTATATTTCATCACTTTGACCAGAGGTGCAGAGTTAAGGGAAGGCAGGCAGGAGAGAAGTGAAAGTCTAATCTTTCAGAATGATACGCACTTTTTTATGGACACTTTTGAAAGTATAATTTGAAATTTAGTGCTAAACTCAGGGGACTTTTTTCCCTTCTCATATCTATTTTTTCTTTTCACATTTCTGTTTTCTTGCTTAAAATACATCAGAAAATTAGAACATGCTCCTTGTTTCAAGTCAAACAATATCGAAGTCCATAAAGAAAAAATAAGTGTTCTTTCCTCCTTCAAAACTACCTATTAAAGAGCTACTGTTGACAGTTTGATGTATCATTTTCCATTTTTATAATAACATACATAAAGACCCCCATTTTTAACAAAAGTAAGATAACAGATACACTATAACTTGGGGCGCCTGGGTGGCTCGGTTGGTTAAGGGTCTCCCTTAGGCTCGGATCATGGTCTTGGGGTCCTGGGACTGAGCCTGGTGTTGGGCTCCACGCTCCGTGAGGAGTCTGTTTCTCCCTCTCTTTCTACCCCTCTGCCCCCCTCATGCTGTCTCTCTCTCTGTCTCAAATAAATAAGATCTTTTAAAAATAATATATATCAACATATTAATTGCTACAAAATATTTCAGGCTTTGGAAATGTAATTTTTTTTATCCCATCCTCATTTTTCAAGCTATTTCCAGTTTTTGACACTATAAATATTGTCAAATATTTATACACATCTCTTTGCATTCTAGTTCTTTAGCTTTTAAAAGATAGAATCCTAAAATTGGGATTGCCGTGTAAAAGGGTTTGTGTATTTTTAATTTTAGTAGCTGCTGCCAGGTAACTCTTCCAAAAGATTTGGGAGTGCAAACTTTGCGTTAGCACGGGATGGCTTATATACACATTTTAATGATTTCTCTATTACTGATTCCAGCTTAGCTCACGAGCCTCCATTTTCACTTGTATCCTGATAACTTACTCTCTTTAAAGCTCAGTGTTTTATGAGTAACTCGGATTAACCCTCCAACCCACAGTTCTAGTTCTGTTGCTCCTAGACGGCCTGTGAGTTTGAGGGGTGCTTGTGTGAAATTGTGGCATTAAGTGCGCTCGGACCATGGATGTCTCTTTCTGTGTTGACCTTTGCAACTGATCTCTTCAGGCCCTGGGCACTGTTCTCTGTCCCTGCTGATCCCTGCCTTGGGCCCGAGTTGTCACATCTCAGTTCTGTATCTTCCTTGTCCTAACCACAAAGACACATGGTGGCCTCAGCTTTTCCCGTTCCCTCTCAAGGGGCCTGGCAATTCCAGCTCCTTCCCCTGCATCATATTGGGGTAGAGACTGTGTGAGAGGGATGCCTGGGTGGCTCAGTCAGTTAAGTGTCTGTCTTCAGCTCAGGTCATGATCTCTGGGATCGAGCTCCACATTGGCTCTCTGCTCAGCATGGAATCCGCTTCTCCCTCTCCTTCTGCGCTCCCCCTGCTTGTGCTCTCTCTCTAAAATAAATAAATAATCTTTAAAGAGAGAGAGAGAGACTGTGTGAGAGTCCCTCAGCCCAGCCCTGATCTTCGTCTTGCTCAGGCAGACATAAGGGCGCTCTCAGAGGTTGAGTCATTCAGATTGTCTATGAAGTCAGGCAATGGTTCTATTTGTTCTGGAATGTCTCAACTGTATTTTAAGCTTATTCTGCTCTCCTAGAGACTTGGCCTTCTGGGAAGGAGCAGCAGCACCAGGCCCCACCAGCCCCACCAGAGACAGAGCCCTCAGCACATCCCCCACAATTCCTGCTTTCCCATGGGCTTGGCCAAACTATCTCCGGAGCGGGACATGCCTTTTATGACATCACATACTCCTCTCTGTGGTTATGGTATAAATATTATGTACTTGGTCCTCTAGGTGTTGGCTCTGGATATTTCAAGCCAGACTTTGAGGATTAAAACAAAACAAAACAAAACATGTTTCTCTCTCAAGTGCCTTGCTCTTGTAATTGAACGCCATAGCTTTTAAGACCTTTTTCTCTGCTATGGACTTTACAAAATTATTTTCAAGGCTAAAAAGTGAAGCATTTAGTTGTTCACCCTGTATCATCTGTGTATCTTGAGCTCTAAAAACCTAACATTCCTTGAATGGTGGGAAAAAGGAGATAAGTAAAAAGAATTTTTAAAAAACCCACATAAATATCTAAATATTACCCCACTACACAAAAAAATATATTCATCGCACGATTAATTATGGAGGTGATGAAAAAACTTTTATTTGCAAGAATTCCCTCTTGGGGGGAAGAAAAACCCATAAATCACCCTGGGGGGGTGAGGTGGGGTGGGGGGGAAGACTGAGATCCTAGGGACATGTTATAACAAAAGTTGATTTCCAAACTTCTCCATAGAAGGAAGGAATTGGTTTGCACCAGTGAAGGACCAGGGAGGTTAATGAGCAGAGAAGATTGAGGCAAAAAGGAGTCAAGAAAGACGTCAGGATGATGCATACTGCAAAAATGTGACATATTCTAGGACTTCCTAACTCTTCTATCAATCGACAGGAAAAATGTCTGGTCTGAGTGCGTACAGTGAATAGCTGCGCTTTGAACTCAGCCTGATGCAGGGGTAAACAGATCCAATGTAAGGTGACAGAAAGTGTCCAGTCCCCGGCAAAAGTGAAGCCTGCTCCACTACAGCTCACGCCCCCACCCCTCCCCCCACCCCGTTGCTCTGGCAACTTACCGGCTCTGCCCTATTATTTACTATCCTGGTTGGTTTCCTCTCATACTTTCCTCTTCTGTGCCGGTGCTGTGTTTTCATACCTTTACGCAATCATCTGCCTTTCCTCCTTTGCTGCAAATGAGCACCCGAGAGCCACAATCACCCACAAACCTGATTCCAGGATCGCTTAAAAAAAAAAAAAACCCTCTTAATTTACCTCCAAGAGACGTTTTTTTCACTTTCACTTGAGTGTCAGCCAGTCACGCCTGATTGCGCATGCGTTTGACCTACCTTGAGTGCGAAGCTTTTCCTCTCTCTCTCTCACACACACACGTATATTTGATGTAGTATGATCATTACATATTGCATGTCTCCAATGATGTATTACCAGTGTATACGCAGATATTGTATGTTGTGTGTGTATATTGTGAGCTTTAAATATTATATATAATACGTATATAAGTCCTTCAGATAAAATTATATTTATATCATAAATATTATGTATAAATAGACACTTGGACATTAACCGGCTGCCATTAGGACCATCCTCAGCATGGTGTCACATTCAAAAGAAACACAAACTTCATTCCAAAATAATCTTTGAAAATAGTGTTTTTATTTAGATGTTTCTTAAAGAGACAGGGACCAGAGAACTGTATCACATAACACATGTCAAAATTTCTAAAACTTCTCCTTAGGCACCTCCCTTTCCCCAAACTTTTATTTGTCTTGTGAGCAACTCAAATATTTTTGTCCCCTTTCTTCAGGAACGATAATCTCATCCTTGCTTTCCCTACAGATTTCTTCTTCTTTCTCATCTGCTTCCTTTTGCTCCCAGGATCTTTTGTCTCCTCCGGCAACTCCTATTTTATGTAGAGAGATCTACCCCTTCTCCGAGCTTCTTTTATTCTGTACCTACACCCACTATTCACCCCTCCTCTCAAATTAGGTCAACAAAGTCCTCTAATATCTGATCATCCTTTTAGAGGCAGTAAAGGGGGAAATATTTTAAATTCTTGTATTTCAAAAAACTATGTTTTGGCCCTGAGCACACAGATCACTGTAGCTAGGTTTGATGTTTGCTGGTATATTTACCTTCCAGAGAGTTCTGATGGGTCAGTGCCCTTGCAAGAGCAGCTGTTACATGATTTGAATACCACCTCTGTTGTAGCAGAGAGGGACACAAACATTTCTCATTTAAGAACTTCGGGGGGGAAATTCTGATTAGGGAAGAAAACTGTCTTTGTTAAGCATTTTGTTTGGGAAAAGTTAGCCCCCAGGGCCTGGCCTTCGTGACCTAGCAGTGGGACAAAGAAAAGTACATTTCCTTGCAAAATTTTGAGTTTTAGAAGGCAAAATTTGGAAGAATTTTGAGTTTTGGAAGGCAAGAAGTTAGGAACAGATAGGAGAAAACAGAGCTAAGCAATATGGCATTAGTTTAAATATAATTCTGTGCCAGGCCCTGTTCTAAGTGCTTGACTTAAATATTAACTGATTTGATTCTCAAAACAACAATAGGAGTTGAGCACTATTATTATTATTATTATTATTATTACTACTATTATCCCCATTTTCAAGTGTAGAAACTGAGGCGCAGGGAAATTAAGTAACTTAACCAAGTATCAGGGAAAAGCCCCAAATGGCAAAGAGCAAGAGGCTTGCCAGGGACACGAGTAAGGCAGCGGCAGGTTGGTCTGCCATCCCTTCATACGTGCAGAAGGAGAGATGAGACTGAACGGATGGGACCAATGTGGTCTGTGACTCACAGCGCAGCAAATAGCGGGAACAGCAGTGCGGCCACGGGGTTCCCTGCCCCAAGTCCCATGGGGCGCTAACGGGCCCAGATGGCAGCTACTCACACAGCGGGTCATGCTGCCTGTGAAGGACCTC
Organism: Ursus maritimus; assembly: GCF_017311325.1. Classification (NCBI taxonomy): domain Eukaryota; kingdom Metazoa; phylum Chordata; class Mammalia; order Carnivora; family Ursidae; genus Ursus; species Ursus maritimus. Next base: position 11,434,486 of record NW_024425119.1, on the reverse strand, counting down.
GGGTCAAAGGCTCAGCACTTGTTATAGGAAGTGAGTCGTAAAGTACTCGCACTGTGAGCGCCCTGACCGACTTAGCTACGTGCCTCGCTGCGGAAACTGCTGGGCTCCGGGGATGCTGAGGTGCCGTGGTTTGGCGCGCTCAGCGAGGACACGCAGAGGCTCCGGGGGTCCGTGGCAAACTGCCTTTCCCAATACCAAGGTCATAGCTAGGAAGTGATGGATTTGCACCTGAGCAGTCTGGGTCCGAGTCCACACTCTCTACGCCATGCAGTCATCCTGCACTGAAGCCTAGTACTCGATTTTAGCTTATCAGTTGTTTTATTGTGACTGCAGTATGAGCTCCTCTTCAACGGCCACAAAGCATAATAAAGCATTACACACAGCTTGAAGTCAGCCGTAGTTTGGACGCGAGCGGTTTGGCGTGCTGTCAGAGTGACAAATTGTTTCAAAGGAACAACCAACAGCCCAGGAGGTGAAAGGCAGAATGGAGAGAAAGAATTCAGTGGGAGCAGTGACAAAGGTCCTACAAAGCCTCGTTGAGATATTGGGAAGATGGAATATTCCATCTTAAGGGGGACTGGATTGTGAGTCCATTTTTATTAAATCTGAAAGTGCGAGATGACCCTACAAAACTGGAAGGCTTGGGGGCTTCCAAGGGCTGGCACCTGGGGAAGGGACAGATAGCTGAATCAATACATACATGGTAGGTAATAGTTAGGGAAGGGAGGGAGGGGGGAAGGGAGGGAGGGAGGGAGGAAGGAAGGAAGGAAGGAAGGAAGGAAGGAAGGAAGGAAGGAAAGCGGGTATTCCGTGACATTCACACAGCTAGTGGCTTTAATGGTTAACCATAAGCCTGAGAAGGAGCAATCATTATGCTCATTTTACAGAGGAGGAAACTACCAGTCAGGATGGTAACTTGCCCAGCACCACATAGAAAGTGCCAGACCCAGAAATGTAATCCACGCATTCCTAAGGCTAAAATCCAGATTCTTTCCATTCCACACACGGCCTGTTTAACCTGGGCAGGAAGGAGAGTGTGCAGAGAACACAAATGATGGGTGAATCCCGTCCAATGAAGGATAATCAGTCAGCATCAGCGCCCCCTACAGCGTGGGCGGGGCACGTGTCCACCGGCGGCTGGCTCAGGGCCAGAGCTGGGCTCTTTTCTTTCACCCCTGTAGAAGATTATTTATTTATTTATTTGTTTGTTTATTTTAAAGATTCCATTCATTTATGTGACAGAGAGACAGCCAGCGAGAGAGGGAACACAGCAGGGGAGTGGGAGAGGAAGAAGCCGGCTCCCAGCGGAGGAGCCCGAAGGGGGACTCGATCCCGCAACGCCGGGATCACGCCCTGAGCCGAAGGCAGACGCCCAACGACTGCGCCACTGAGGCGCCCCTGTAGAAGATTTAAAAGGATAGTTACTCCACCGACCTCTGGATAAAAGAATGATGTGCTTTCTGGGGTTATCGCATTATAAATATCAGAATAATTCTGTGTTTCATCAAAGGTAGCGTAAAATCTAAGACACGTTCCAATTCCAGACGTGCTGAACTGTTGACTGCGGGCATCTTAACATTGCCCAAATACAGTATTAAAAGCACACCTAGCAGGCAGAAAAATGCGTAATACTTAAGTTTTTGCCTTTCTCAGGGTGACCGGGTAAAATGGTTTTTTTGCTGTGACTGTGCTAAAGGTTGATTTTGTTTTTGTCGTTGCAGGATTATTGATGTGTGAATTGCAACTCCTACGCCGACACCTACACACACAGGCGCACAGCAGGCACACACCCGTGAAATACCTCCTGGTGACCGGGAAATTGATACCAGTGGTTGCGCCAAGACGCAGAGACTAAAGGTCAGAGGGGAGTATGAAATTTACTTCTCAATGAATATCTTTTGTGTGGGTCGAGATGTTACCCGTGTGCACATTTTACTTTTTAAGACCCCTGTAAAAACAAATTGTGGGTAAACCGGATTGCTTTTGATGGCAACTCGAATAACTAGACTCTGTCTCATCATATTATCAATCCCTTGACCCCACTTGATGGTAAATATTTTCTTATATCATGCTTCCTGTGTCCTTATGAAACTGTTGATCAATTTTAAGGTAGTTGGAGGCACTGAGTCGATTTCTATCAAAGTTAGATCTAGGGTCCTTTTTAATATCAGGGGATGATCAGTATTGCGGTTCACAACTTCTTTTAAGACCTCCTTAGAGAGTCAGTCTTTTCTCCTAAGACAATTGCAGGCGGACCCTGACGTAGAATGCCCTTGAGTACCACCTCCCTCCTCTTTGCGTGTACCTGATCTCATATTCTTCAACAACACATTGACAAAAACACGTGTTTAAAAATATAATAATTCTGGGCACGTGGGCGGCTCAGTCAGTTAAGCATCTGCCTTCGGCTCAGGTCATGTTCTCAGGGTCCTGGGATCAGGTCCCTCATTGGGCTCCATGATCAGCAGGGAGTCTGCTTCTTCCTCTCCCTCTGCTGCTCCCCCTGCTTGTGCTCTCTCTCTCTCTCTGTATGTATCAAATACATAAATAAAATCTTTAAAAAAATACAATAATTCCTAAACTCACAGTATATACAGTCCTTTTATATATAACATTCAGCAATGGTTTGCAATTAGGGCTAATTTTGCCCCCTGGTCCCCAGCAACAGCTGGTAATTCTGGAGGACATTTTTAGTCATCATAACTGGGTAGGGGGTGGCAGCGGGGTTGCTAACTGTCATGTAGTGGGTAGAGGACAAAGATGTTACAATACGCAGGACGAGTCCTCCACAACAAAGAACTATCCAGCCCAAATTGTCAGTAGTGCTGGTGTTGAGAAAACATGCTTCAAAATTTCCTCATATTATTCAAGGAAAATGTAATTAGTGCTGGCCAAGAATGGATGAAAATCAGCTGGTGAGGGTGGGGGGTGGGGTGTGGGGGGGTAGGGATTGCAGTGGCAGTAGTGCCACCAAGTGTTCTGGTACTTTGCAGATTATAAGATAATATGTCTTATAATTAAATCACGAGGATCTAATCTTTATGGTTGGAATAGGTATTAGTCGATCTAGTATTTTTACAGTTGGAGAAAACTGAGGCTGTAAAATCCTGTGACAGGCATAGCTGACCAAAAGCAGCACTGTTCCCAGAAGCAGTGACTCCAGACAAGGGCAGCTCAGCAAGAGAGGAAGGGCAGCATACGAAGAAGACAGGGGCCCTAGAGGTGGAGCGATGTCGGCAGAATTATTTGCCACAGTTCACATTTGGCTGAGGTAATAGAAATCCAAGTATCTTTTTCAAAGTGTTCTATGGCCTTTTCTATCATGGCAAAGTGGTGAAGGCTTAGGGTTTTAAAATTACTTCAAATTGTAGCAAGCCTAAAATATTAATACATTTTTTAAAAATAAATCAAAGAAACAAAAGTGTGCTCGATGTGCATATACATGGAAGACACAATGAAAACAAGCAACACTTTTTAAAGGGCTGTGACTTCAGGTTTCAACAGTCTCTCAGAACTGCGATGAGCTGGTCTGAGTCCTGAGAAGAATGTCCTTAAGTAAACTAGATTGACTTGAATAGCTCTTAGAACAAGGGTGGTGAATAGTCTCCTTCACTTCATTCCAACTCTCATCAGTTAGTAGTGGCTTCTTGAAGCTCTATACCATCAAGGACTCTATGACAGAAGTAGAACTCGGTGGGACATGTGGTGTGTCAATGTCTGTCATGGGCTTGGGAATGGATTACGGTGGAGATATTTGACATTTCCTGACCTAAGACCAAAGCAAGTTGAAAAAATTCCTCTAATTCTATCTCGAAGATTGAATCCAAGATCTTACCACTATGATGAGATGAAAGGCCATACTTACCACTTAAAATGAAAGTAGAGATTTTTAAGAAGCAGAGCAAGAGTCAGACAATGTTTGTCCTGATGCCTATTGTGTCCAACTCTCCTGGGGCATCTGTGGCCAAATTTCCCTTCATGAAACAAAGTGCAAATGGACCCCTACCGGATGGAAATCAAAACCACAATGAGCTATCACCTCACACCTGTTAGAATGGCTGTCATCAGAAACAGAGATAACAAGTATTGGCGAGGATGTGGAGAAAAGGGAACCCTTATGCAGTGTTGGTGGGAATGTAAATTGGTGCAGCCACTCTGGAAAACAGTATAGAAGTCCCTCAAAGTTGAAAATAGAACTACCACATAAACTAGTAATCCCCCTTCTGTGTATATATATCCCAAAGAAAGGAAAACAAGATCTCACAGAGATAATCTGTACTCCCATATTCACTGCAGCATTATTCACAATGGCCAAGATGTGAAAACAACCTAAGTGTCTGTCCACCGATGGATGAATAGCTAAAGAAGAGGCTATATATAGCCTCTTCCTTTATATATATATTTGGGGGGGCAGAAAGCAAAATGAAACTTCGATTCTTTTAATTAAGCGTGATTCAGAAATTTCAGGGGACTGAGATACAGAGATCAATCAAGAGGTATTTCTCCAGCTCCTTTAATTCTCTACCCCAAGAAGATATTCAGCAATATCGAGGTAATACACTAATTTTAGTCTTCTGTGAGGAGATAATGTCTCCAAGCGTCAGAGCAGTTTTGAACATCCATTGGATTGGCCTTCTTGGCACATGCAGAGGGTTTTGCATGTAGCTCTTACCTAAGAGAGATGACTACTTCAGGCATGCATCAGGGGAGTGGCATGTAACCCGTACTTAGTGGACATAACAATCAAAAAGATGGCCAGTAACAAGTGCTAGCAAGGATGTAGAGAAATTGGGGCCCTCATGCACTGCTGGATGGAATGTAAAATGGTGCAGCTGCCTTGGAAAACTATGTGTGCCTCAAAACATGAAACATATAATTACCATATGACCCAGCCATTCCAATCCTGGATATGCACCCAAAATAATTGAAAACATATGCTCACACCAAAACGTGAACACAAATGCTTATAGCAGCATTATTCATAGTAGTCAAAAAGTAGAAATTTACCCAAAATTTACCCAAGTGTCTACCAACTGATAACTAGATACACAAAATGTGATACATATGAGCAGTGGATTTCCTCTTTCAGTTAAAAGATAACTTAGGAAGTTTTTAAATTTTTTGGTGGTCAAATGATCCTTTTATTGAAATGTTTTCCTTTGTAGTTCTTAACTAGTGGGGCATTCCACTGCACCACTGTTGATGTTATCTATGACATCATGAGGGTGGCGGCCATCAACATTGCTGCCCACAGACGCAGCAGTCCCCAGGATCTTTTTAATAGTTCCAGAAAGTTCTTTGGCTAAAGAACAGTGCCACGTCTGTTGGGCAATGTTGACAATCTCATCAAAAGTGATGTTTCCTATCTCACATCGAGGTCTTTCATCCATTTGGAGTTTATCTTTGTGTATGGTGTGAGAGAGTGGTCAAGTTTCAAGAATCCATCAAAATCATAGAGGAGAACATAGGCTGTAACCTCTTTGACAAAGGCCATAGCAACTTCTTTCATGACACGTCTCCAAAGGCAAGGGAAACAAAAGAAAAAATGAACTTTTGGGACTTCATCAAGATAAAAAGTTTCTGCACAGCAAAGGAAACAGTCATCAAAACAAAGAGACAACCCACGGAATGGGAGAAAATATTTGCAGATGAAACTACAGATAAAAGGCTGGTATCCAAGATCTACAAAGAACTTCTCAAACTCAATACACGAGAAACAAATGATCAAATCAAAAAATGGGCAGAAGATATGAACAGACACTTTTCCAATGAAGACATACAAATGACAAACAGACACATGAAAAAATGTTCAAAAGAACCAACAAATGTTGGAGAGGATGTGGAGAAAGGGGATCCCTCTCACACTGTTGGTGGGAATGCAAGTTGGTACAGCCACTCTGGAAAACAGTGTGGAGGTCCCTTAAAAAGTTAAAAATAGAGCTACCCTATGATCCAGCAATTGCACTACTGGGTATTTACCCCAAAGATACAGATGTAGTGAAGAGAAGGGCCATATGCACCCCAATGTTCATAGCAGCATTGTCCACAATAGCGAAATTGTAGATGGAGCCAAGATGCCCCTCAACAGATGACTGGATTAAGAAGATGTGGTCCATATATACAATGGAATATTACTCAGCTATCAGAAAGAATGATTACCCAACATTTTCAGCAACGTGGACAGGACTGGAGGAGATTATGCTAAGCAAAATAAGTCAAGCAGAGAAAGACAATTATCATATGGTTTCACTCATTTGTGGAACGTAAGGAATAGCAGGAAGATTGGTAGGAGAAGGAAGGGAAGAATGAAGGGGGGGTAAAGAGAAGGGCGAATGAAACTTGAGAGACTGTGGACTCTGGGAAACACGCTGAGGGCCTCAGAGGGGTAGGGGGTGGGGGGATGGGATAGACTGGTGATGGGTATTAAGGAGGGCACGTATTGCATGGTGCACCGGGTGTTATACACAAGTAATGAATCACGGAACACTACATCAAAAACTGATGTACTGTATGGTGACTAACATACCATAATAAAACATTTTTTTTAAAAAGTGATGTTTTCACTGTGCTTCATGTTTTTCTGCTTCTTTCTGTCTCTTGGTGGTTCCGTGAGGGTTTTGATCGTCAGGGCAGAGGCAGAAGGTCCCACTTCAATCTGGGCCTGTGTGTTCTGAGTGGTCAATTTCACCATCATTCTTAGACCCTTCTAATCACTGGTTGCCTTGGTGAGGTCATCATCAAACTTTTTTGGAGACAGACCCAGGGGCCAATCTTGAAGGCCAGGGCAGACGTGGCACTGACTTCCCCACCGGGGCACCTCAGGTAAAGACTTCGATCTCGGCAGGGCTGAACTGAGACGGCATGGTGGAGCCGGCCGGTGTTGGACGAACCCGGATTCGGGGTGGCCCAAGACAGTTGCACCTTCGCCTCCTCTTAGCCAAAAGCCAAAAGCTTACGTTTTAATTTTAAAATTAATTCCTCTTGCTTTATACTGAGAGAGAACATAAGATAATCTGCCCAATTTATGATTTCCCCAACTTCTGACAAAATATTAAATATTATAAATACTTCAGGCATACTAAAAATGAAGGTGTATTGTTTTGAAGCATACATAATTTTGAACGTATTGATTAAATCAAACACGTTTATTAAATTACTCAGCTATCTATATTTATGTATTGTTTATCCTACCTGTCAAAGAGTAAACATGTTAAAATGTCCCACTCCAATTGTGTTTCTGGAATTTTCTCCATGTGTTTCGTTTTTTTTTTTTTAAGATTTTATTTATTTATTCAACAGAGATAGAGACAGCCAGCGAGAGAGGGAACACAAGCAGGGGGAGTGGGAGAGGAAGAAGCAGGCTCATAGCGGAGGAGCCTGATGAGGGGCTCGATCCCATAACGCCGGGATCACGCCCTGAGGCGAAGGCAGACGCCCAACCGCTGTGCCACCCAGGCGCCCCTCTCCATGTGTTTCTATTATCTTTTGCTCTGTATAAAACTGTACGGTGTTTATGAATAAAATCACATGACTCACCATGGTACAGCTTTAGCAATAAATGGTGGTCTGGGGCCTACTTACTGCCTTTGCCTTACATTATATTTTGTTCAGCATTACTTCTTGCTTTCTTTTTATTTTCATTCCCTGGTATATCTTTGCCTATCTGCTTTCAATATTTTTTGTCATTTTGGCTTGAGTATGTTTTGTAAATGGCACGGTTGTATATACCTGGGTGTGCATGTGTAAGTATGTGTTTAACCAGCCTGAGAACTACTGTCTCTGAATAGGAGAATTTAAGAAGTTCAACCCATTTTCATTATTATAAGTGTACCTGTTACTATAGCACATTATACGTATGTTTTGTTTTTATTCGTTTTTGTTTTCTGTGTTACAACTGATAGACTATGTTTTGTTTTGTTTATAACCTCTGCAATAACTTTTGAAATTATCCAACCACGTTTCTCAAATTTTCTATTGAATAAATCACAGAAAAAATGAGTACATTAAACAGCATAAACATGAAACCGTATGTGTTTAGCATTGAAAAACATCACCAACTAAAGGATAACTGGGAAAGTATTTGCAACAAACATGATGGATACTCGCCCTACAGACGAAATCAGGAAAAACTGGGCACAACAGTCAAAATTGTATTTAGCTACAAGAAATAGAAAAGGCTACTGTGGTGGCTTCACAGGTGAAGGGATCGTTTTACTCAGGTAACAAGAAATCCTGTAGGAATCAGTCCAGGCTGATGTATTGATTCCAAACATCACCAGTGTCCAAGCCTCACACATTCTTAGCATGTAGCTTTTATCTTTCTGGTTTCAAAATGACTGCTGTATCTCCCAGCAGTTCAAGCAGGAAGAAGGCAGAATTTGAAGAATGTGCCAGAAGACTTATTTCTCATGTCAACAAAAGAAGGTAGAAATCAAAATTTAGCTTTTGTCCCCTACATAGTGGAGTCAAGTAAGGAAGAAACAGGTTGCAAAAGGAAATTGGGCCCGTGAAAATATAGTATCCGCCATATAGACACAGAATAGAAACAGACAATGCACAAAATAAAAAAAATTAAAAGATATAAAGGTCATACAAAAATAATCAACCTCAATCATAATCAAAGCGGTTTTTGAAAAGCTGGCAGTATTCAAAAAGTTCTTTGCCCTTTGACCTATCCATTTTTATTCTAGGGCTCAGTCCTAAGGAAATAACTATAAACACAGACAAAAATTTATCTTCTAGGCTGCTTATCAGTGTTTTAAAGAACATTTTTTTTAAATTAGATACAATCTGAATATTTGTCTATGCCAGTTAGCTTCTTGTAAGTTGCAAGGAGCAGATACATTCTCGGGTTGTCCTTTGTGTTGCAAGAACATATGCAAAGCAGAGAAAGAACAAAATAATCTCATCAGCCCCAGAGCCAGGAACAGGACACACAGACCTCAACGAGCACCAAAAAGCTATTCTGATAAGAAGCAGCTCTATTAATCTCGTTATCTTGTCCCTTAAGAGTCGATGTCTGTAGCTTTCTAAGCAACACTCTGCTGTTGGGATGACCGAACTTCTCTCTCTGTTTCTGCCCCTTCTGCTTCCAGTTCTCTTTCCACTGGTATCTAACTCGGTTTCTAGACTATTAGCTCTCTACAAGTCTCCCCATCTCTTTGCCCCTTGCTTACTCTTGCTGTGCAGTCTTCCGATATGTTTCTCCCCCCTGTGACTCTCTGATTCGGGAGCTATGTGCAGCCAACTTAGTAAAGAGATTGACATTAAACACTTACGAAAGTGTTTACTCTCTAAGTATCAATGCTCTTGAAAGCGCTGCACGGATTCCAGGCTAGTGCCTTAAGGTCTTTTGTAATTTTATTTCAAGTTTTTCTTAAAGAAGCAAGCCATGATAATTAGAGAGCACTCAGGAAATACAAAAAATATACAAGAGAACGAAATGACCCACAATCCCATAATCCTCTAAGATAACAATTACTGACATTTTGGTGTTTTTCTTAAAGCCCTTTGACCTGAGATAATTTTTCCCCCTTTTTCTCCCTATGGGGGTATGTGGGGGGGAATTCTGTTATTTAAATAACCAAAGATTAGAATATTTATGGCCAATATAAAAATGAACTAAATTATACATTTTTGATTATGGGCAATATGGGAGATCCAATATGACCAAAAATAAGGCATCAAACACTTTTAGTATCTTTCCACTAAAAATACAACCTCAGCCGTTCAGTCCCATTCACTTGTTGCTTTTGCAAAACGCTGATCTGCACCTTACTTTGAAATTGCATATGAAAACAAAGTTTGCCAGGAGAATTCATGGTGTAAACGGGAAGACTAGAGACATGTTTGACCTACGTAAGGGCTCTCGAGGATGTTTAAACACTTGAACAGCATTCTTAAGTGTTTATATACTCATTAATTACTAGTTTTCAGTGACTTTCGTTTGCTCATTCGTTTGTCAAGTAGAGCAAGGAATAGGAGATAGGAAAATAAGTTTACATTCTGAGGCATGCTTCATAATCCCAAACCAAAGCACGCTATCTAGTGTTTTCTTCACTTGTCTTAATGGTCCAAGTAGTGACTTGAGTTACTAAATAAACATTTATTGAGTGAAACCAAACCATTGAATCTTCGAAGTCACATTCAAGATGAAGAGCATAACTCAAGATTTAACTCTCTTGTCCTCTCCTTTAGGAAGCGCTGTCTGCAATCAAATTTTACATTCCTTGACCACATTTCTCCTAATGTGCATCACAGTCTCTTATTCTGGTTTCTCTGTAAGTCTTTGTTCGTAGATTCGAAGCTCCATTATTACTGTATTTTCAATTTATAGCATAATATTTAGCCCCTAAATTTCACAGTGGATGTTGGTTGGTTGAGTACATGTATCAACATACAGGTCAGTGGGTACATTAAAATTTTTAGATTCCTAAAATTTGAGACCACATTCTTTTATTCTCCGTTTCTTTTAGGGCTTGCTATTCTGTTTTTGGGAAGCGGTGATTACCCTAATGATTACATGAAGTCACTATACTGGGTGAAGCAAGACACAAAGGGGATCTTACCAGGCAGCTAAAATAGTTCTCAAGAAAACCCATAGAGGTAGATGTGTATGTGTGGGTAAGCTATATGTACAGTTTAGAAACTTTGTACAGACGCTAAGCAAAACCGCATTGTATCAACATTATTGCATAGAAATAAATTCACGTCACAATTAAGCTAATCTATTTTAATATATTCTGTAAGGCAGACTTATCCTTAATTAGAATACTTTTCAATCTTTTTCATCCTTATCAAGTGGTAACGCTTTCATTAAGCCAAAAATATAAATGTTTAACAAGGCTCTAACACCTACTAAATGTTTTTAAATTCCCTTTCCTTAAATTCCCCATACATTTTATACTTCTTATTTGGCACTTCTCGCAGTGACCAGTCAGTGGCATAAAGGGTGTATGTGTTTGTGTCCTCACAAAAGAATGAACACTTGGATGGCAAGAGCCATTTTCTTAATATGGTACCACCTTTATCCTATATTAATACATTTCTCATAAAAGAATCATGCTAATTTTAATTGAACCAAAATAATCTCATTTCTTTGCAGAGAATCACTGCAGAATCACCCTAGAAAAGGCAATACTATAGGAATAAAAAACAGATGCCAGGGGCTGGCGGAGGGGAGCAGTGGTTGACCTCAAAGAGGATTCATGGAGGAATTTTTAGGCTGATACAACTGTTCTGTATGATACTGGGATGGTGGATAAATGACTCTGAATTTGTCAAAATCCATAGACCTATACATCATAAAGCGTGAACTTTAATGTATATAATTTTTTTAAAAATCTACCAGAGGGGTGCCTGGGTGGCTCAGTCAGTTAATCGTCTGCCTTTGGCTCAGGTCATGATCCCAGGGTCCTGGGATCAAGCCCCATGTCGGGGTCCCTGCTTGGCAGGGAATCTGCTTCTCCCTGTTCCTCTCCCCCCTGCTTGTGTTCTCTCTCTCTCTCTTGCAAATAAATAAATAAAATCTTAAAAAAAAAAAAATCCACCAGAATGTTAGGGGATCCCAAGATGGTATGCAGACTTTGACAGATGACTCTAACTAGATTACAGATGTATGACGGAATATCAGGAAGGGGATGCGGAAGAAGGCACTCACCTGTGTAGCTTTGGAAACCACTGTGTGGACTTGGAATTGTAAGACTAAAGACAAACGATGCTATATGCAAACACTGTTCTCCAGTTAGTAAATTTGTTCTTCCTGGGGTTATGAGTTAACAATTCTGAAACTGTTTTACATGTAAAGTAAGTAATAGTGGACAAACAAGTAAATAGTTGATGGATAATGGGGGCCTGGTTTCCCAGGATCAGAGAGGGAAGTTATAGATAAGCAAAGGGAAAACAGTGGAAGAAACTGTATGGTACTAGATTAGAGTCAGGGACACCAATATAAACTCATATTTAACTTTAAATACATATATCTCATGTATCTTCATATTTAAATTATGAATATATATAGCATACATCAGTATGAACTCGTATTTAACTTTAAATATATTAAATATTTGAATTAAATACATATTTTATAAATTAAAATTTAGAAATTGAATTATATTTAAATATATTTAAAGTTAAATATAAGTTCATGCTGATGTATGATATATATGACATATATATTCACACTGATGATATAGAAATAACAGTTACATGTATAAATGTGAATTAATATATTTTATGTTATTTATATATGATATATATTACATATTATGATAGATATAGAAATAATAGATGTATCTGTATATTATATATTATAATAGATATAGAAATAATAATAGATATGAATAGAAACATGAGTTAATATATTTTTATTTATTTATAATATATTATTTATGTATTATATATTATGTATGTGCTGTAATATATATTTATATATTATAACATAATTATATGTGTTTTATGTATCATATATTCTAGCTCTGTTGCAGAAAGGGCCTGGAAACAATGACACCCAGTATAGGATTGCCAGAGAAAATACAGGATGCCCAATTAAACTTGAATTTAGAAAAACTGAATTATGCGCACACACAGAAATCTATAAGTGAGCAAAAGATCTGTGGAAGGGTAATGCCAGGAAACTGCAGCTGAGCGGCTGGAGACTGAGGGGAGGAAGATCGCTTTTCACTACACACCCTTTTACTTTTACCAAACGCATGTGTTTTCTACTCAAGAAATAAACAATTCAACAAGCAAAACCTTTTAGGTGCCTCAGTAAAGAAAGATATTTTCTAGAAATTGGGGGGGAAATGATGTTTTAAACTTTCTCTGCTTTTTAGGGAAACCTTGTACGAGTGTTCTGTAAGCCCCAGAGCCCACTGTTCTCTCTGCCTGAACAGGTGTTCTCTGCCCTTCTGCAGACAGCTTGTGGTCTTGGGCAATGTAACCTTTCCTTCCCGTAGCTTCTTCCTGGCGTAGGGGGAGACAGGCAGAGCAGCCGGACGGGGAGACAGGAGGAGGATGTGCTCCCGGGGATAATGGCCATTTAATCAAAGTCTCCCCTTGAGTTAGAGAAGTGGGAGGGACTCTTATTCTCAGCTGTTGACACATGAAAATCCCTTAATTAAACTCAGCCTGGCTACCTGTGCCAATCATCTCAGGCCAGTGACAAGACAACATGCTTTAAATGATGTAGAGGAAACTTTTTTTTTAACGGAGGGAATAATTAGCCTGTGCAACTCAGTGTCACAGAATCGCATAGAGACAAGGTAGCTTAGTATAATTTTAAAAAGAGGAAGAAAAAGAAGAGGCAAGCTTTCAGTACCACCCAGGTAAGAATGGCCCCCGCAGTGACAGTGCAAGCCAGGGTGAAGCTTCCCAGGTCTCCAGAGGCATACGGATATCGTCAGAAAGGAATGTGAGGTCAAGTGGGATTTCCTCCCAGTGAGCAAGCGCAGAAAGCAGTAGACCAGAAGCACTGCGGGGCAGTGGGAGGCTACGGCTCCTGCCGGGCAGGCTACGCCGCAGAGGGGAGCCAGAGAGAGCAGGAGAGGAAGTGAAGAGTGCAACCAGACTTCTCTTTTGGTTCAGCCTTGCCAAAACCAAAGGACCTGCCAAGACCTGGTCAGCAGGCTGGGCTCAGAGAGCCAGCTTTCTCTGCTGTCCGTGGAACTGACTGAGGCTGAAGTCCCCGGAAAGGAGTCTAACAGCCCCACCGTCCTCCCTCCCGGCCAACGGGCAGGGAGCGCCGACCGCCTTCCTCCGCGTGTAGGGACCTACGCCGTCCTCAGGAGACACTTCTCTTTAGAGGACGATGGCCTTACTTTGATACGAAAGTTCCAGGGCTGCCGAGCAGCACTCTGAACTGCTTTACTCCAGTCTCGTTTCCCGAACTGCGGAAGTCGTGTACAAGGATGTCAACTTTATCAAGCTTTGTGGGGAAGAATTTAGGTATTCTTCTCCATGTTCGGGTCCCTCTTCGCTCTCTTACGAGAAGGGAGAACTTCCCCACCAAGTGTTCAGATCTCACCGCGTTGGTTCGGATCCTGCACTAGTGTGTGGGCAAGAAGAAACACACTTAAAAACACCCCTCACCTCCTGTGGCTTAGAGAGTGCGTGTGCACCGTCCCTTGAAAACACCACCACCACCACCACCATGTCCCTGATACTGTGGTGAGCTTCCGCCACAGACGCCTTTTCTTCCTCTGGTTTGTGTTGGGGGAAAATGGAGGGTTGCCCGTAAGCCATTGTATTGCCTTCCTCGTGTTGCTTTGTCCGGCAAGGTTAGGTTCTATTGGTAACAAGGCACCGCATCTGCTCCTGAGCCGCCCCAGATTCTTCTCGGCGGAGGGAGGGAAAAGGAATAATTATTGTGGAAAGGGGTTCGACAAAGAGAGCAGCTCTAACGCAGCGGAGGGTGAGGGGCGACAATGTTCCATAGCTTCATGATGACTCACTGTGAGGTCTCTACCCTCCGTGTTAAGGCTTAGGTCATCAATCACCTTCCTCCACCTCAGTGTATTGCAAAGAACGCTTGAAATCAAGAGACTTTTGGGTTTGAATTCTGACTTTGCCACTTGTATTCTTAGTAAAGATGTTGTGAGGAATAAATAAAGGAATTAAAGTTCCTGCCAAGACCATTTTCTCATTAAGCGCTTGTCGAATCTGAATGATATTGCACCTGAGTCTTAACATCATCCCTTTTGAAGGATCTAGATTTGTTCTTGTCAAAGACAGTTTCTTTTCTTTTTTTTTTCTTCCTTTTTTATTATATTATGTTAGTCACCATACAGTACATCCCTGGTTTCTCATGTAAAGTTTGATGATTCATTAGTTGCGGATAACACCCAGTGCACTCAATGGGGTGCCTCCTTACTACCCATCACCGGTCTATCCCATTCCCCCATCCCCCTCCCCTCTGAAGCCCTCAGTTTGTTTCTCAGAGTCCATAGTCCCTCATGCTTCATTCCCCCTTCTTCTTCTTCTTTTTTTTTTATTATATTATGTTAGTCACCATACAGTACATCCCTGGTTTCCGATGTAAAGTTCGATGGTTCATTAGTTGCGTATAACACCCAGTGCACCATGCAATACGTGCCCTCCTTACTACCCATCACCAGTCTGTCCCATTCCCCCACCCCTCTCCCCTCTGAGGCCCTCAGTTTGTTTCTCATAGTCCTATCTCTCATGCTTCATTCCCCTTCTGATTACCTTCTTTATCCTTTTCTTCCCTACCATCATCCTAGTTCTTATGTTCCATAGGATGAAAACCATATGATAATTGTCTTTCTCTGCTTGACTTATTTCACTTAGCATTATCTCCTCCAGTGCCGTCCATGTTGCAGCAAATGTGTAAATCGTTCTTTTGATAGCTGAGTAATATTCCATTGTATATATGGACCACAACTTCTTATCCAGTCAGCTGTTGAAGGGCATCTCGGCTCTCCATGATTTAGCTTGTGGACAATGCTGCTATGAACATTGGGGTGCATATGGCCCTTCTCTTCACTACATCTATCTTTGGGGTAAATACCCAGTAGTGCAATGGCTGGATCATAGTGAGCTCAATTTTTAACTTTTAGGGACCTCCCACTGTTTTCAAAGTGGCTGTACCAACTTGCATTCCCACCAACAATGTAGGAGGGATCCCCTTTCTCCACATCCTCTCCAACAATTGTTGTTTCTTGCCTTGTCAATTTTTGCCATTCTAACTGGTGTAAGATGGTATCTTAGTGTGGTTTTGATTTGAATTTCCCTGATGGCTAATGATTTTGAACATTTTTTCATGTGTCTGTTAACCATTTGTATTTCTTCATTAGAAAAGTGTCTGTTCATATCTTCTGCCCATTTTTTGATTTGTTTATTTGTTTCTCATGTATTGAGTTTGAGAAGTTCTTTGTAGATCTTGGATACCAGTCTTTTATCTGTAGTATCATTTGCAAATATATTCTCCCATTCCGTGGGCTGCCTCTTAGTTTTTTTGACTGTTTCCTTGGCTGTGCAGAAGCTTTTTATCTTGATGAAGTCCCAAAAGTTCATTTTATCTTTTGTTTCTCTTGCCTTTGGAGATGTGTCATGAAAAAGGTTGCTTTGGCTGATGTCAAAGAGGTTGCTGCCTATGTTCTCCTCTAGGATTTTGATGGATTCCTGTTTCACATCGAGGTCTTTCATCCATTTGGAGTTTATCTTTGTGTATGGTGTGGGAGAGTGGTCAAGTTTCATTCTTTTGCATGTAGCTGCAAAGACAGTTTCTGACTGTTACAGGTTTGCAGTGGAAGGGAACACCCCACAGAGATGCCGAAGTAAGTTTATAAAGGGTTTTGAAATATTCAGAGAAAGGTCAGTGGTCGAAGAAAAGGATTATTCGGGGAGGACCTAGTATGTCACTCCTTGTATGTGTGACTTGTAAACGCTTATCAAAGAGCCAGTTACACGGTGGCATTTGATACTTTTACGTTCAACGAGTGTTAGCATAGTTAATTTATTAGCATACAGAAAGGACACAAAACCAATCCTTTTTCTGCTTATAGCTTGATAGTTTTTAAATTCTTATGCAAATAAATAAATAAATAAATTCTTATCCATTTTAGTTAATCTCATAGAAATTTTATTTTCAAATTCTAAAAAATCAGTTCCTCTCCAACATCCCTGAATCCCTTTGACAGAAGATATTAACATCCACTTTCTCTCCAAACAATATTCATTTGAACATATTTGCCTAAAAACATGTGGAACTTCTCAATAAGTTTCTCTTCAGATAATACAGAAAATCATACAGAGTTTGCCCACTCTATGTTAAAGACTCTTGGGATTTAGTAAAGAGGAGAACAAAAAATGTGTATAACTTTCACTTTGGCCTGACTTCCTGTGATCCCTGGTTTCCTGGCCCAGATGTTAAAGACACAAAAACACCATTGTCTGTGGGGCACAACTTCTCAAGTTGTTTCTGCATCCTCGCCCTATTGCATCAAGCGCCAGATCACGGCTCCAAACCATGCTTTCTGGGCTCCCTGCTGCAGCAAGGCCTGTCCTTGTTACGCTCAAGGGCGCAAATGGGCTCATGGGCTCTATCTAGTGGTCACTACTCAAATAATCCAAGATTGAGAACATTTTCTAGATGGATTATCTGACATTGGATCCAACCTTTGTTTTGACCTATGGGGAAATCTAGACCTAAGGAACTGAAGCAAAGTGTGCTTGGCACATAGCTGGTTCGTGGTAGAACTGGAAGTACACCCCCACGCCTCCTTTCTCAGCTACATTCCGTGTGTTCCCACTCCCACCTGTCCCTCCTCTTCTGATTTCACCCGGGTACGCACTGTACGATGCAGGTTGACAATGTGTTCTTCTCCATGAATGTAAACATCTTGACATTTAATTCTAATGTAAAAATAAGCAGGACACATAAAAAAGAACATTCGAAATGATTATAGATACAGCAATAGAAAAGGTTATATACTTCCATTGGATGTATGTAATAGTAGGCTTTTATTTTTTAATTTTTAATTTTTTTTTTAGAGAGAGGGGGTGCAGTGAGGGACAGGGGGAAAGAATCTCAAGCAGGCTCCATGTCCAGTGTGCAGCTGGACGCAGGGCTCGATCTCACCCAAGGTCATGACCTGAACCGATATCAAGGATCGAATATTTAACCAACGGAGACACCCAGGTCCTCAGGTTAGCATGCTTTAAAATTCAACAGTAAAAATGAAACAAGAAGAAAACAGAGAGGGAGACAAACCATAAGAGGCTCTTAATCTCAGGAAACAAACTGAGGGTTACTGGACTGGAGGGGGCTGGGAAGGATGGTGTGGCTGGGTGATGGACACTGGGGAGGGTATGTGTTGTGGTGAGCACTGTGTATTATGTAAGACTGATGAATCACAGACCTTTACCCCTGAAATAAATAATACATTATATACAAAAAAAAATTCTACAGGAAGCTTTGTTGAATTAATGAAAGACACAGCTGACTTCAGTGTAGGAAGAGTCAGTGGAGGAGATGGAAACCCATTATCTTCTCAAATAAGAAGATAAGACGGAAGAAGTTCCTAGGATGGGGCATTTCAGGAATATGGAAACGCATGACAAGAAAGCATTCAAATGATAAAGAGGTTGGTTGGAGCCCCTAGGCAGATATCAGGAATTTTTAAAATATTTTTTTTCTATTATCTTACTCATTGATAGATGGTTAGAGTGACTGTATACGTTTTGACATATGTTTACACCAAGAAAGCCATTGCCACGGTCGAGGTAATGAACATATCCATCATCCCCCAAAGTTTCCGGTGCCCTTGGTAATCCTAACTCTTCTCTCTGTCCCCTCCCTGCTCAGTCAGTGATCTGCTTACTGTCACTATAGATGAGTTTGCATTTTGTAGAATATTAATATTTTTAGAAGTTTTATTTTAAAACAACTTCAAACTCAGAAAAATTGTTAGAATAGCACAAGAACCTCTGTGTAGCCTTCATTGTTAACATTTACCAGGTTTGTTTTATCATTCTATCTGTATACTTATGTGTATTATTATTATCTTTTTTTGAACCAGTTGCAAGCAGTGCAGACATGATGCCCCATTACCTTTTATTACTTCAGTGTGTATTTCCTTAAAACGAGGACACTTATATAACCAGAGTGAAACCATCAAGATCAGAAAATGAATATTGGTGTAATATTGCTATCTGCCAATACACCCATGGACCCCTTTCAAATTTCAAAAGGCATTTCAGTAATGCTCTTTATAATTTCAGAATCCAACCCAGGAGCATGTGTTGTATTTAATAATTATGTCTTTTTTACTGTCCCTTAATTGGGAACATTTCCTCATTCTTTCCTGTTTTTTACAACTTTGAGTTTTTGCCTTTTTTTTTTTTTTTTTTTTTTTGGACAGCAGGCTGATTACTCTGTGGTATGCCCCTCACTTTGGGTTTGTCTGATGTTTTCTCATTATTAGATTCCAGGAATGCAGTGTTGGCAGGAATTTCATGGAGGGGATGCTATGTTTTCTCAGTTTGTCAGGAATAACTTAATGTGGGTTTATCTTGTTACTGATAACATTATATTTTATCATTTGATGATGATGGTGTTGGCTGTCCACTCTAGTTAATTAGTAAGTATTTTATACTCATTTATTAATAAGCAGGTAAATATTTTGGGGAACATTTTTGAGACTGTGTCCATATCCTCATTAAACGCTCACATGCTAGTTTCAGCATCCAAGGATTCGATCTAAATCAGTTATTACTATGATGGTTGCCAAGTAATGATCTTCTAATTCCATCAACCCTTCTATATTTATTAATTGGCCCTCTTCCATAAAGTAGAGCTTTCTCTTTTCCCTCACATTTGTTTGTATTCTTTATATCTGTATGAACTCATGGATTCTGATTTTTTCCATGGATTATTATCAGTTAGTGTCATTATTAACTTTGATGCTCAGACCGTCCCAGATCTGGCCAGAGGGAGCCTCGTTACGCTGGATCCTGTGTCCTCAAGGCGTGTCCTCCTACTTCTCTGAGTGCTTCTTTACTTCCCGGCACAGAGTTTCCAGACTCATCTTGTTCTTTTCCTGTCTTAGCCTTGGCATCAGACATTTCTCCAAGAAGCCAGACACTGAGATTTGGTTGCCAGGATGCTCACGGCGACCGGGGCGCCATTGCTTCTAAGCCCTTCTAAGTGCACATGGCCAAGATGTACTCCACATCTACACACTGATATCTAGTTCTATATCGGCTCTCTCTCTCTCTTTTTATTTTTTAATTTTTTTTAGAATGCGAGTGCAAGTAGGGGGAGGGGAGGGGAGGAAGGAGAGGAAGAATCCTAAGCAGGCTCCACACCCAGCATGGAGCTCAACTCGAGGCTCGATCTCACGGCCCTGAGATTGTGACCTGAGCCGAAATCAAAAGTCAGATGCTTAGCTGGCTGAGCCACCCAGATGCCCCATCATCTTTCTCTCTCCCCATCTACCTAACCATCATGTTACCAATCTTTTTTTTTTAAAAGATTTTATTTATTTATTCGACAGAGATAGAGACAGCCAGCAAGAGAGGGAACACAAGCAGGGGGAGTGGGAGAGGAAGAAGCAGGCTCATAGCAGAGGAGCCTGATGTGGGGCTCGATCCCATAACGCCGGGATCACGCCCTGAGCCGAAGGCAGCCGCTTAACCGCTGTGCCACCCAGGCGCCCCCATGTTATCGATCTTAAAAAACCATGACTTCAAACCAGCACCTCCACCTGCAGCCTAATCCCACAGTTTCTCCTTCCCACTCATGTGACGCCTTCTCCAGCAGGGAGAAACTGCTCTTGACTGTCCGCCACGTATTTACTCACTTGCTTAATCCTCTGCATGAAACCGATCTCCCAGCTGTGCCAGCCCTGCCCTGCAACCCAACTCTGAAAACGGGAAGGTGAAACAGGAAATGATTTCTCTCTTCTCCTTCCCCGTTCTCTACATGCCCAGTACTTTTTCTTTTAAATCTTGCCCCAATCCGTTCTCTCCCCTCAGCTCTACCCCCACTGCCTGAGTTCAAGCTTTTGACAGGGACTGCTTCTCCTGGTCTTGCCTCCAGTAATATAGCCTTCCCCTAGCAGCCCAGACGATCTTTTGGAACACAATGGGACCCATTATTCCTCTCCTTTATTATTTTTTTTATAATAATTTTTTATTATATTATGTTAGTCACCATACAGTACATCCTTAGTTTTTGATGCAGTGCTCCATGATTCATTGTTTGCGTATAACACGCAGTGCACCATGAAATATGTGCCCTCCTTAATACCCATCACTGGGCTAGCCCATCCCCCCACCCCCTCCCCTCTGAAGCCCTCAGTTTGTTTCCCAGAGTCCATATTCTTTTCCTTTAAACTCTGCAGTGACTCCCCATTGCCCACAGAGTTAAGTGGAATTCTCTTAACTTGCTGTGACCCAGCCCCGGCCTGCACCTCCTTTGTCATGTTTGGCTCTCCCTCCCTCGTACCTTCAGTAGAAACAAATTTGTGCAGCTGTCTACATATACCACGTTCTGTAACTACCATTTCTGCCTCATGCTTCCATGATTCAGCAACTTCTGCTCCCGAGCTTGTGAGCTTGTCCTTACAAACCCTGCTTAGGTGTTTCTGCCTCTAAGAACTTCTCTTGACACCTTTTCTCCACAGTTAATGACTCCTTTCTGCTAGTCCGATTGCTTGTATACACATTTATGACGGCCCGTGTCACTCTCCACTATATGTATTTGCTTACACGGCTGTCTCCCCTACCAGGTAACCAGTCCAGGGGGCACGGATAGACTCATTTGCCACTGTCGTTCTAGGATCTAACCGAGTTTCTGCTGTGAGCTAGATACTTAATAAATGACAAGGCAAAGGAGAATTTAGGGGTATGGCGCTTTCTTGGCTTGTGGGTGCATGACTCCGATCTCTGCCTTTGTTGTCACAAGGCCCTCTTCTGGTGTGTCTGTGTCTCTCTCCTTGCAAGGACACCAGTCATATCGGAGTTAAGGCCCACCCTAATCCAGTGTGACCTCATCTTAACTCGATTATTTGTCAGGACCACATTTCCAAATAAAGTCACAGTACTATTCAACCCAGTACACATAGCTTTCACGGGGGGCAGTGGGGAGCACCCCCTCATTCAGGACACCTCCCTCTTCATGTCACGTGTCAGGCCTACCCTCATCCCTGGGAGCGTCACGGCCTTAACCGTTACTCCCTAGTTTCTCACACAGAAAGGAACCCTTGGAGAAACCATTGTTGAGAGTCACTTGTCAAGGACTTCATACTAGCATAAACTACTAAAAAAATTTTCTTTCAAAGGAGCACATAAAGGAGAACAGAAGCCTCACTGAAATCCAGCCATGAATGTTTCAGGAGCAGCGTCAGTAAGATGGGGATTGGAACATGGCCGCAGAAAATGTAGCAACCATGAGCCCAGATGAGAAGCTCTTGAAGCAACTGGATAAAGTAATGTTCTTAAAGAACTTGTTCAGAGACCAGGATTGAATACGTTTGTGAACTACTCCACCAGCCAGCCTGCCCCTGAGATCTGAAGTCGTAGAAAACATGATGAACTGAAATCAAAATGGATTCTCCTTGGCCCCACAGGCAGTCCAGTGACCGAGAGATTGGTCCGGCTGAATCCTCTTAGGGTATTTTGTCTCCAGTGGGCACTTTCACCCCTAAGTCCCAGATCCTGGCTTCTAGTATCTCAGGCTGCTGCTTTAAGAGGCAGATCTGTTACTGACTAGTAGAAGGCTGTAAAGACAATGTGGGGGCGGGGTGGGGGGGTGGGGGGTTGGTGTTCAGTGGTCAAGGTTTACTGAATTCTGCTGCTTGGCCTCTACCCACCCTCCCAAACCTCTACCCGCCCCCCAACCTGGCAGCTGCCCAGGAGCATACTGTCCCCTGCGGCTTACTGCTACCGTGAATCCAGGAAATGGGGGTGGGTGCCTTTGGATTTCTGATTGAGAATGTGGAAAGTGATGTTGCTGGGGTCAAAAGTAGAGAACCTTCTAAACCATTTGAGAAGCTGCATTCCCAAGGCATTTGCCAAATGGATTTCAGCTATAGCAGGAGCAGGAACAGCAGCAGTGGCTCCCTAGAAAAATCCAAAGAAGTGTCAGTCTGTGCAATGTTAATGCCATTGTCCCATGAATACGTTTCCAAAGACGGCTGGAGGCAGGTGGCTCCCCGCCAAGGGCACTGAGGAGCCAGGAGAGGAAGGGTAGGAAGCTGTGCTTTGTATGCTGCTTGCTTATCAAGAGTCATGCTGCTTCCTGTGTTAAGGGAGTTGTATGGTCTCCGTGGGGCACTAGCAAGCCTAGGATGGGACCCTTTAATCTTACGTCCTGCTCATCATTGACTTAATGCTAGCTTTATTCATTTCACTATGTGTTTATTGTGTTTTTACTGTGTTCTGGACTCTGCTTCATCATAAAGGGTTCACAGAGAGCAGGAAGACTGCCTTTGTCCTGAAAATGCTCACAGTCGGCCACGCGGTTGGGATCAAGGCTGGCTGAGCACCCACTAGACACGCTACGCAGGCACTTGGGAAACAGAAAAGCAAAGAAACAAAGTTCGTTTTATTTTGCTTTAAAAAATGGTATGTTTTCCTCCCAAAACATAACATCTTTTAATTGTAGAAAGTACAAATGTTATTGTTTAATTTTTAGGACAAATTGTTTAATTCGTAGGTTTAAAACTGGCCCAATAGTGGGTGTGAAAAATATGTACGTAATTAACTCTAACACAAGACAGAATGTGATCGGTACCATAAGGGAGGGCCAAAGTGCTGGAGCACTGAGATACAGAGGGAGCCCAAAAAGTCTTTATGGAGGGGTGTTAACTGAAGTGGACTTTGATGGACAGAGAGGAGAGGTTGGAGCATGTGGTCTCTAAATTCATTCACACTCTTACCCACTGATTCGCTGTGTGGTGGCGGGCGGACTGGCGAGGATGCTCCAGGCAAAGGGACTATTTTGGGAGCAGAGAGGCATGCTGGGGGAACGAGTTTTCCTTTAGGCTTGGAGAAAAGGCACACGGCAGGTCAAGGATCTCAGGGTCTAGGCTGGCCTAGTTTGGTTGCAGCAGGACGGGCTCTTCGTGGACCTCCTTTCCTCTTTTCAGTCTCAGGCACTGTTTCCAACAGGAAAGTCTAGAGGGACTGCTTTCCTTTCCAAAGGGCAAGCTGCCCCCGGAAGCAAAGGCTGGCATGACCCACCTGTACCTGACCCTGTTAAGGTCGAGAGAAACCACTGTATGGCTTTCTTGTTTGATGTGCCGAGCACTCAGCTCTGCTGTCAGTGTTCCTAGACGGCTTCTGTGTACTTAGAGCTGACCTTTAGAGGATGACATTTGAGCATGTGGAGCTGAGCTTCCTGTGCAGAGTACAATGAGTTCGTGACGCTGTCCAGAGCTACAAACATTCCTATTTGTCTGTGAGCTGCACGACTAATGTGCTTGGCCTCAGTAAAAATGAAGTGCGCACATGAGAACGTTTTCAAGGGCATCAGCTGCTGCTGCTTGGACAGAGGAGAGCCCCCCGCGAAAATATCCTAAGACTTCTTCCCAGTGCAGGGCAGACTGTGGTTCAAAGTGTGCCCTTGTCTGGGGCGCCTGGATGGCTCCGTCAAAAGAGCATGTGACTCTTGATCTCAGAGGCATGAGTTCGAGCCCCGCGTTGGGTCTAGAGATTACTTAAATAAAGACCACTTAAAAAAGTAATAAAACAAAAAACAAAGGATGCCCTTGTCCTTAGCACTTTACGCATCGTGGTGCAGACCCACAGCCCCCGGGGCCGAGCTCCCGAGGTGCTGCTGCTCTCCTCTCTTCTGGAGAATCCCCGTCTTTCCCTTTGTGCCCTTACTTGTTACTGAAACTCTCAAGTGCCTTTTATTCACAAGGTTATGATGGCTTCTTCCCATCCAAATTTATTTCCCCCTTGATCTCATTCCTTCTGCCCTATTTCCATTAAGGGTGAGAGCCAATATCATCTACATAAGGAAATTTATAGTAACTTGAAGGGTTCAGTTCTTTTTTTTTTTTTTCAAGATTTTATTTATTTATTTGTCAGAGGGAGGGAGCACAAACAGCGGGAGTGGCAGGCAGAGGGGCAAAGCAGGCTCCCTCCCCACTGAGCAAGGAGCCCAATATGGGACTTAATCCCAGGACCCTGGGATCATGACCTGAGCCAAAGGCAGATGCTTAACTGACTGAGCCACCCAGGTGTCCCCTTGAAGGGTTCAGTTCTAGGAGTCATGTGACCTGCTGACAGACATTCTGGGTAGTCACAGAAAAAGAGGGACGTATGCATAAACATACAGCAACAAACTCAACAGAGGAGTTTAAAGACGAAGGTGGTTGGTGTTCCTTTTTAAGGAGTTCAAAGATAAAACATTTGCAGATTTAAAATGTACTTACACATGTATCCCTCTTGGCAACTTGCAAACAGAGTTTTGCAAAATAACTCTGGCTGCCAGTTAGGACAGGAAGAAAAGTGCTGGATGTTAAAAACTTAACTGTTCATGGACCAACATAAATAGAGTCATGGGGGGGGGCTGTTTTTACATTTGCATTTACATGATATTGCATATCTCCACTCCTCCTTTGAATATGCACATTGACTTTGGATTTATGTAAGATTTTCCAGCACATCGTTCTAGGTGAGTGCAAAGTCAGGGAAGAGAAGCCGATTTGGTGGTAAGAAGCCAACTCTGTGACCATGGCCATTTATTTCACCTCTCTCAACACTTCTTTCCTTACTTTTAAAAGCATCTTTCCTTGTTTAGCAATCCCAGATTAACAAGGGACAACACTACATGGGCGAGTAAATATAGTAGAGCCTTGAACGACATGGGTTTGCACCACGTGGATCCATTTATATGTGGGTTTTTTTCGATAAATACAATACAGTACTGTAAATCTATTTTCCCTTCCTTATGATTTTCTTCATAGCATTTTCTTTTCCCTAGCTCACTTTATTGTAAAATACTGTATATATTACATGTAACATACAAAATATGTGTTCATCGACTATTTATGTAATCGGTAAGGCTTCCCATCAACAACAGTCTATTAGCAGTTCAGTTTTTAGGGCGTCAAAAGTTATTCGCAGATTTTCAACGGCACAGGGCTTGGTGTCCCTCACATCCATGTTGTGCAAGGGTCAACTATGGTGTCTTAGGACCCAGTATTGGCTTTGCACCTCACAGCTGTGTGATCTGAATGAGATCATTTCTTTTCCCCAGACCTCACTTCATCTGTAAAATTATAGGATTGGCCTCTGTTCTTTATTGACCCTCAAGTGTAATGTTGTGTGGTTTTCCTCAGTTAGGGTAGAAGTCTTATCCTTCCCTTCTGTGCATTCTACTCCTGCTTTGGGGGGAGAGGGGAGGGAGCTGGGAGAGGCCTGCTAGTAATCATTAATTTTCCCTCAGTCCCTCTCTGTTTAGTCCTCTGTCTCTTCTCCCTCCCTTCTCTCTCCCTCCCTCCCCAACTGTGTCTCCTACTGTTCTTCCAGAAAACTGGGAAAGTTTCCACATAACTGACTTTGCAGGCCTAGCTCTCCACAGTGAATGTTGAGACCTGGATGTGGGTGGGGAGAAGGGTAGAAATACTTAGGTCTTTGCTTTGTTTGTTCTTTAAGACCATTTCATAAGCCCTGTGGCTTGTGGGTGATTAGGCTCTCTGGGCTGTCAACACTTTGGGCCTTGCAGTACTTAGGAATCAGTTTGGCTGAGAATGATACAGAAAAACTAAAGTAGCAGTGGCTTTAAAAACCAGAGGCTTACTTCTTCCTTAGGCAATATCCAAGATTTGTAGTCCATGCCTGGCTTGGCAGCCATGAACCATGAGGTCCTCAGGATCCCAGGCTCCTTTGAACCCCTGTCCAACCATCCCTGGGATATAGCTCCTGACCTTTTGATCCAGGCCAGGTAATGCAGAGGGGAAGTGAAGAAGGGGCCTGGAAACTGCCACTTTGAACTAATGCTCACACCCCATTGGGCAGACATCAGCCACATGACCACACCTGGCTGCAAGGAAGGATGGGAAGTGAAGCCTCCTTTCCAGTTGGCCAGGTGGCCAGGCAAAAATTGAGGTCTCCTAGGGGTGCCTGGGTGGTGCAGTCAGTTGAACGAGGAGCTCTTGGTTTCAGCTCAGGTTGTGATCTCAGGGTCATGAGATTGAGCCCTGTGTGGGGCTCCCTGCTCAACAGTGAAGTCTGCTTGAGTTTCTCTCTCTCCCTCTACCTCTACTCCCCCCCCCAAATATATAAATAAATCTTTAAAAATTTGAGGACTCCTGTCACCTGGGAAGAAGGGAAAAATGGGTATTAGGGTCAACTAGCCATCTCTGCTACTACGTCCCTTTGGCTAGTAAGTCTTGGATATATTCTCTCAATAGTTAGAGGGGAGGAGGGGTGAGTCCCAGGATTTCTAATATCCAGCATCCTTTTATTTCTCTTCATTCTTTCTTGTCCTAAAAGACTCCTGGTCACTCCTTCTAGGCAGTGACATGTCCCAAGAACTCTAAGCTATTCGTGTATTTACTCATCTACACACGTTTGTGGAGTTCCTGCTCTGTGCTGGGCAGTGTGTTAGGTGAGGGGACCAGAAAGATAGACAAGCTCCTTCTGCCGAGGAGTCTGCAGTCCAGCATGCGGAAGCAGACATGTCGACCAGTTGCCCTTAGTTGGTATAGAAGCACTGATAGACGCTTGAACTAGGTATAGTCGTGGTACAGAAAACACAGGTATAGAAAAGAAGTAGTTAATTCTAACTTCAAAAACAGATGGGGGAGGGGTAAAGAAATGCTTCCTAAAGGAAGTCTCCATTAAACTGAGTGTTTAAAATTAAATTACTTGGATGAAGGGAACAGGGCATCCCTATTTTTTTTCTTCCTTTTAAACTTCCTCTTCCATGACTTAATATGGTTTGCTTATAACCACCTGTATGGAAATAGAACAACTTGGCTGTTGTCCTATTAAAAATATAGTATTGTTGGCTAAGCTCAAGTTACCAACTTGCATATTTGTACCCATGGCAATTCCTGGAAACTTGCCCTTAAGAAAACCAGACCAAATAATTACCAAAGACAGCTATAAAAATTTCCAAACCTTAATTCTAGGTAAAGCTTACAGAACATGGCACAATGTGAACTCTGGTGGTGGGGGGGGGGGTGGCGGGGCGGGAGGGGTTGTCTATAGAAGAAGTAAAACAATTGCTTTTACCTGGAGAAAATACTGGCTTCTATACAAAAGCAACTGTAAGCCAGATAATGGAATATGGCTTCACATTTACTGAATTGTCAAGCCATTGTCTGCTCAAGTACTAACAATCAGTTTAAAGCGTTTTTTGTTCCTAATTATGAAAAGGGGAGTGAAGTCTGAAATAGAGACACTGATGAGCAATAAAACTTGATATTTAGGAGAATATAATTTATCACCCACAGTGTAAAATTTCGAAAGATTAAAAACATGTTGTTCATTTCACCACAAAAATGTAGGACTGCTTAAATTCTTTCAGTTAGACCAGCCAAGTTGAACTTTCGAGTTCTTACAAATTCTTCCCCATGAATTTTTGTTGATTGACCAAGTCAGCAAAAGCATTCTCCATTTTTTCCTGAAGTTTCAAAATATGCATTTTACTATATATGTAACTTATCTTAGGCTTCCTTATGTACTATTTCTACTTTACAATTTTAACTTTCTTGGAGAATTTTTTTTTCAAGTATAAAATTCAATTTTATAAACATGTATTCATTACCTAATAAAACAAGAGAAACTATATAAAGCAGAGGTCTACAAATTTTTTCAATAAAGGGCCAGAGAGGAAATATTCGAGAATTTGCAGGCCCTATACAGTCTGCTGCATATTCATCTTTGTTTATGCCTTTTTAAAAAAACAACCTTTAAACATGTAAAAACCATTCTTAGCTTGTGGGCCATACAAAAACAGGCTTCATTTGACCTCTGGGGCTTTTTGCCACCTTCCAAAAAGCCTTGATTTGAAAATCTTACATACATACAGGGGTGCCTGGCTGGCTCAGTCAGTGGAACTTGTGACTTGATCTCAGTGTTGTGGGTTTGAGCCCCTCCCCCACCGTTGGGTGTAGAGATTACTTGAAAAAACATATAAAATCTTTTTTTAAAAACATATTTATTTATTTGAGGAGGGGGAGAGAAAGAGAGAAGCAGGGGGGATGCAGAGGGAGAGGCAGACTCCCTGCTGAGCAGGAAGCCCGACATGGGGCTCGATCCCAGGACCCTGAGATCATGACCTGAGCTGAAGGCAGATGCTTAACTGACTGAGCCACCCAGGCACCCCTAAAAAAATAAAATCTTTTTTTTTTTAAAGAGAAACTCTTATATACCTACAAATAGTTATAATACAAAGCAGATATGTGAATGCCATTTAAGAGATGTACAAAACGCGTGGCTATGCAGAATCTGGTCCTTTTCCAGTGTTATCCTTCCTAGCAATGACGTCATTGTCTACACAATTATGAAACCATAGACCTTGGAATCACCCTCAGTGCAACCCCTTACCTGTCCCTTACCCCTTATATTTAATCTGGCATCAAGTTCTGTCCATTTTACCTCCTAAACATCTCCCAAACTGCTCCACTTCTCTCTATCTGACTGCCACACTCCTACCAAATGGTCACCATCTGAGACTTGGAACACAAAATTCCTCATTAGCGTCTCTAACCCACCCTCAACTGTTTTGATCCCCTTACTAAGAAGGTAGTATATCTATTTCCTATTTCTCATCCCCTTCCCTCTCTTTTTTCCCTCCTCTCCCTGCATGTCATCTCCCTTTCCCATTGCTTCTTGAACAACTCAATCCTAAACCACCTGCAGTGTAGGAGGAAGTGGGGAGCTTCAGTGGCCCAGTGTGTGCATGTCTGAGCCTGTGCTGGGTGCAGACTGTCCATGTAGGGCAAGAGTGTGTCCTGCAGCGGGGTGTCAGAGCCTAAGCAACTACAGAAGACACTCTGAGGCAGGATGGCCTGGAATGGGGTTCAGGGCTGGAGCAGGGAGGAGCTGCAGCAAAGATGGGAGATGAATTGCAAACATGGGCACTGATCAAATAGGTAAATAAGTTAAGGATACTGGATACTGAGAAAGAAATGACAATACCAGAGAAAACCAAAATCATCCCAGTAATCCGTGGTGTCAGATTGAGTTTGGAGGTGTCAGTAAATTCATGGTTTTTAGTAGGTAGGTAGACAGATATAGTATAGATCTAATTTGTGATTATGTGTATGAGTTTGTGTCTGGGCGTATGTGTGTGTGCTCCTTAGCTCTGTCCACTGAGAGGGCCTGATAGCTGCAATAGCTCAGTAGCAATGAACCCATCTCATGTCCAGATCTTCACTTCTAAATATTATTTTCATGTGAAAGACACCAGGACTCCTCAAAGTATTGGCCAAGTGCAGGGTTAGGTAGAGAAAATACAAGATGGGCCGAGAACATCTTACTGTGTGCCCAAACAAGGAAATATGCAAAACAAACAATAACAATAACAGCAACAACAAAAACTATGAAAAACTGGCAAAGTCACATGAAGCCAGCTTGAATGGGCACCACCTTTTTATCAAGCCCTCAGGTGTTTCCAACCTGAGTGGTCTGTGGACTTCACTTTAAAAACCACAGGTCCAGCCTCTGAGTTGTCCCATTTCTCTTTGTTCCCTTCCCCTGTGTTGCAGGTGCTACCGTGGTTCTGCTGGCTGAACTGGTTTCAGGTAATTAGCAAAGTCAATAGTGAACTGTTTGCAGAGTACTTTTAATAGAGTGGGAATATGTGGAAAGCAATTACAATGGGCTGAAGAACAGAAAGAGTCAGGAACAGCTGAAGAGTTTGTTCTTAGAAAGATAGGAGGGAGATAAAATATGGACAAATACACTGGGAAGGTTTGAGGTGGAAGGGTGGGACCTTGTGGGACTAGGGTTTGGAAATGCCCATGTGGTCAAGAATGGAGACAGTGGTGTGAGTCCTGCCATTTGAGACAACATGGATAGATCTTGAGGGCACTATGCTAAGTGAAAAAAGTCAGAGAAAGACAAATACTATGTGAGCTCACCTACATGTGGAATCTAAACCCCCCCCCAAACCCAAAAACAAACAAAAGACCCCAAACTCATAGAAACAGAACAGATTGGTGGTTGCCTGAGTGAGGATTGGCAGGGAAGAGGGATGGGCAAAATGGGTGGAAGTGGTCAAAAGGTACAAATGTCCGTATGTAAAATAAATACATCTGGGAATGTAATGTGCAGCATGGTGACTTAGTTAATAATACTCTTTGTAATAGATGAAGGGGATTAAAAGGTATAAACTTCTGGTGATAAATAAGTCACACTGATGTAACATACAGCATAGACAGATAGTGACTAGACTTGTGGTGATCACTTCGTAATGTATATAAATGTTGAATCATTATGTTATATGCCTGAAACTAATATAATACTACATGTCAAATACATTTCTATGAAAAATATTATATTGTATACTCGATAGTTGCTAAGGGAGTAAAGCTTAAGTTCTCATCACAAGAAAAAATATTTGTAACTATGAATGGTGATGGATGTCAATTCAGGGCAAACGAGAGAATGATTGAGGTTTTGGCTGCTTCCAGAATCACAGTCTTAAAACTGGAGGGATAGAAGAGACAGATCAAACTCAATTTAATGCTTAGAATCCCTCTGTGACATCCCTGCCAACTGACAGGAAATTATTGCCCCTGGACTACCCCTTTGTATTTTCAGCCTGCTCAAACTGTTCTTCCTCTCTGTAATTTGTCCCACTGCCTAAGCATGCTCTGGGGGTAGGCCTTATCCAGCTTCTACATGGGAGCCCTACAAATGCTGGGAGATGCCAAGCTATTGCCACCAAGTCTTCTCCAGGGTTAGCACCTATGGTCTTTCTGATGATTCTTTATTTCATGTCCTGCCTTTATTCCTGTTTCTCTCCTCAGATAATGTTGCCATTACTCTCAGAAGCAGGAAACATACAGGCTTTCCCCACACACAGAAGACAGAGACCTAGACAAAATGTCAAGACAGAGGAATCCACCCCAAAAGAAAGAACGAGAAGAGGTCATGGCCAGGGGTCTAATTGAAACAGATATAAGTAATATGCCTGAAGCAGATTTTAAAACAATAATCATAAGGATACTAGCTAGGTTTGAGAAAAGCATAGAAGACACCAGGGAGTCCCTTACTGCAGAGATAAAAAACCTAAAAACTAGTCGGGCTGAAATAAAAAATGCTATAATTGAGATGCAAAACTGACTAGATGTAATGACCACAGGATAGATGAAGCCGAGGAATGAATAAGTGATATAGAAGATAAAATTATAGAAAATAATGAAGGTGAAAGGAAGAGGGGAAAAAAACATTGAATCACAAATGTAGACTTAGGGAACTCAGCAACTCCATAAAGTGTAATGACATTCGTATCATAGGAGTCCCAGAAGAAGAGGAGAGGGGAAAGGGGGCAGAGGGTTTATTTGAGTAAATTATAGCTGAAAACTTCCCTACTCTGGGGAAAGAAACAGACATCTAAATCCAGGAGTCACAGAGAACTCCCATCAAAATCAACAAAAGCAGGACGCCAAGATATATCATAGTAAAATTTGCAAAATATAGAGATAAGGAAAGAATCCTGAAAGCAGCAAGGGAAAAGACAACCCTCACCTACAAGGGAAGACAAATAAAGTTAGCAGCAGATCTCTCCACAGAACTTGGCAGGCCAGAAAGAAGTGGCATGATATATTCAACATGCTCAACGGGAAAAATATGCAGCCAAGAATACTTTATCCCGCAAGGCTGTCATTCAGAATAGAAGGAGAGATAAAGAGTTCCCAGTACAAACAGAAACTAAAGGAGTTTATGACCACTAAACCAGCCCTGCAAGAAATATTAAAAGGGACTCTTTAAGTGGGAAAGAAAGACCCAAAGCAACAAAAACTAGAAAGGGACAGAGAAAATCTCCAAAAACATCAACTTTACAGATAATACAATGGCATTAAATGCATATCTGTCAATAATCATTTTGAATATAAATGGACTAAATACTCGAATCAAAAGACATAGTGTGGGGTACCTGGGTGGCTTAGTCGTTAAGTGTCTGCCTTTGGCTCACGTCATGATCCCAGGGTCCTGGGATCAAGCCCCACATCGGGCTCCCTGCTCAGCAGGAAGCCTGCTTCTCCCTCTCCCACTCCCCCTGTTTGTGTTCCCTCTCTTGCTGCCTCTCTCTCTGTCAAATAAATAAATAAAATCTTAAAAAAAAAGACATAGGGTATCAGAATGGATAAAAAAAAAAAAAGAAAACAAGAGCCATCTATGTGCTACCTACAAGAGATTCATTTTAAACCTAAAGACACCTGCAGATTGAAA
Organism: Ursus maritimus; assembly: GCF_017311325.1. Lineage (NCBI taxonomy): Eukaryota > Metazoa > Chordata > Mammalia > Carnivora > Ursidae > Ursus > Ursus maritimus. The sequence goes on along the minus strand of NW_024425119.1, from coordinate 11,401,600 downwards.
GTAAGGGGATGGAGAACAATTCATCATGCTAATGGACATCAAAAGAGAACTGGAGTAGCCATGCTTATATCAGACAAACTATTTTATTTTTTTATTTGTATTTTTTTTAAGATTTTATTTATTTATTAGACAGAGAGAGAGACAGCCAGCAAGAGAGGAAACACAAACAGGGGGAGTGGGAGAGGAAGAAGCAGCCTCCTAGCGGAGGAGCCTGATGTGGGGCTCGATCCCAGAACGCCGGGATCACACCCTGAGCTGAAGGCAGATGCTTAATGACTGAGCTACCAGGCGTCCCCAGACAAACTATTTTAAACCAAAAACTGTAACAAGAGATGAAGTAGTGTGTTCTCTTATAATTAAGGGGTTATCCAATAAGAAGATCTAAGAATTGTAAATATATATGCCCCCAACTTGGGAGCACCCAAATATATAAATCAATTAGTAACAAACATAAAGAAACTCATTGCTGATAATACAATAATAATGGAGGACTTTAACACCCCACTTACAGCAATGGACAGATCATCTAAGTAGAAAACCAACAATGAAACAATGGCTTTGAATAACACACTGGACCAGATGGACTTAACAGATATATTCAGAACATTTCATCCTGTAGCAGCAGAATACACATTCTTTTATAGTGCACATGGAACATTTTCCAGAATAGATCACATACTGGGTCACAAATCAGGCCTCCACAAGTACTAAAAGATTGAGATCACACGATGCATATTTTCCAACCCCAATGCTATGAAACTTGAAATCAACCACAAGAAAAAATTTGGAAAGACCACAAATACATGGAGGTTAAAGGACATCCTACCAAAGAATGAAAGGGTTAACCAGGGAATTAAAAAGGAAATTAAAAAACTATATGGAAGCAAATGAAAATGAGAAAACACAATAGTCCAAAATCTTTGGGATGCAGCAAAATGGTCACAAGAGGGAAGTACATAGCAATACAGGCCTACCTCAAGAAGCAAGAAAAGTCTTGGGGTGCCTAGCTGTCTCAGTCAGTTAAGCATCTGTCTTTGGCTCAGGTCATGATCCCAGGGTCCTGGGATCGAGCCCCACATCAGGCTCCCTGCTCCAAGGGGAGCCTGCTTCTCCCTCTCCCCGTGCACGTGCTCTCTCTTTCTTTCTTAAATAAATAAAATCTTAAAAAAAAAAAAAAGAAGCAAGAAAAGTTTCAAATACACAAACTAACCTTATACCTAAAGGAGCCAAAAGAGCAAATAAAGCCTAAGGCCAGCAAAAGAAGGTAAATAATAAAGATTAGAAGAAAAATAAATTATATAGAAACAAACAAAACCAGTGGAACAGATCAATGAAACTAGAAGCTGGTTCTTTGAAAGAATTAATAAAATTGACAATCCCCTAGCCAGCCTTTTTAAAAAGAAAAGAGAAAGGACCCAAATAAATAAAATCACAAAGGAAGGAGGAAAAATTACAACTAACACCACAGGAATACAATTATAAGAGAATATTATGAAAATTTATATGCCAACAAATTGGGCAATCTGGAAGAAATAGATATATTCCTAGAAACATATAAACTACCAAAACTGAGGGGCACCTGGGTGGCTCAGTTCGTTGAGCATCTGACTCCTGATTTCAGTTCAGTTCTTGATTTCTAGGTCGTGAGTTCAAGCTCCACAATGGGCTCCATGCTGGGTATAGAGTCTACTGAAAAAAAAAAAAAGTCAACTAAACTACCAAAACTGAAACAGGAAGAAATAGAAAATTTGAACAGACCCCTAAACAACAAAGACATGGAATCAGTAATCAAAAATCTCCCCAAAAACAAATATCCAGGGCCAGATGACTTCCCAGGGTAATTCCACCAAACATTTAAAGAAGAGTTTATATCTATTCTTCTCAAACTGTTCCAAAACATAGAAATGGAAGGAAAACTTCCAAACTCATTCTCTGAGGCCAACATTACCTTGTAATGGTAATTCTCCTAAAAAGGAGAATTACAAGCCAATATCCCTGATGAACATGGATGGAAAAATTCTCAACAAGATTCTAGCAAATAGAATCCAACAGTACATTAAAAGACTCATTCACCACGATTAAATGGGATTTATTCCTGGGCTGCAAGGGTGGTTCAATATTTGCAAATCAATCAATGTGACACACCACATTAATAAAAGGAAGGATAAGAACCATATGATCCTCTCAATAGATGCAGAAAAAGCCTTTGAGAAAATACAGCACCCATTCTTGAAAACAACCCTCAATAAAGCAGGGATGGAGGGAACATATATGAAAAAGACCCACAGCTAATATCCTCAATGGGAAGAAAACTGAGAACTTTTCCTCCATGGTCAGGAACAAGACCGGGATGTCCACTCTCAGCACTGTTATTTAATACGGTACTGGAAGTCCTAGCCTCAGCAATCAGACAACAAAAAGAAATAAAAGGCATCCACATTGGCAAGGAAGAAGTCAAACTTTCACTATTCACAGATAACATGACTTTATGTAGAAAACCTGAAAGATGCCACTAAAAAAAATCTACTAGAACTGATATGAAAGTTCTTCAAAGTCATAGGATATGAAATCAACACACAGAACTATGTTGCATTTCTATACATCGATAATAAAGCAGCAGAAAGAGAAATCAAGGAATCGATCCTATTTACTATTGGACCAAAAGTCAGTAGATACCTAGGGATAAACCTGACCAAAGAGATAAAAGATCTGTACTCTGAAAACCATAGAACACTTATGAAAGAAATTGAAGATGACACAAAGAGATGGAAAAACATTCCATGTTCATGGATAGGAGAACACATATTTTTTAAAATGTCTATTGTACCCAAAGCAATCTACTCATTTAATGCAATCCCTATCAAAATACCACCAGCATTTTCACAGAGCTAGAACAAACAATCCTAAAATTTGTATGGAACCACAAAGACCCTGACTAGCCAAAGCAATCTTGAAAAAGAAAAGGAAAGCTGGAGGAATCCCAGTTCTGGACTTCAAGCTATATTACAAAGCTGTAGTTATTAAGACAGTATGGTACTGGCACAAAGGCAGACACAATGTTCTGTTCAGTGGAACAGAACAAAGAACCCAGACATGGACCCATAATTATATGGTCAACTAATCTTTGACAAAGCAGGAAAGAATATCCAATGTTAAAAAACAGTTTCTTCAACAAATGATGTTGGGAAACCTGGACAGCAACATGCAGAAGAATGAAACTGGACCACTTTCTTACACCATACATAAAAATAAATTCAAAATAGATGAAAGACCGAAGTATGAGACAGGAAACCATCCAAATCCTAGAGGAGAACACAGGCAGCAACCTGTTTGACCTTGGACAGAACAGCTTCTTACGGGACACCTCTTCAGAGGTAAAGGAAACAAAAACAAAAATGAACTACTGGGACTTCATCAAGATAAAAAGCTTCTGTGCAGTGGAGGAAACAATCAACAAAACTCAAAGGCAACCTATGGAATGGGAGAAGATATTTGCAAATGACATATCTGATGAAGGTAGAGTATCCAAAATCTATTAAGAACTTATCAAACTCAGCACCTCAAAAACAAATAATCCAGTCAAGAAATGGACAGAAGACATGAATAGACATTTTTCCAAAGAAGACATTCAAATGGCTAACAGACACATGAAAAGATGCTCAACATCACTCATCAGGGAAATATAAATTAAAACTCACACTTGTCAGAATGACTAAAATTAACAACAGAGGAAACAACAGATGTTGGCGAAGATGTGGAGAAAGGGGAACCTCTTACACTGTTGGTGGGAATGCAAACTGGTGCAGCCACTCTGGAAAACAGTATGGAGGTTCCTCAAAAAGTTAAAAATAGAAATACCCTATGACCCAGCAATTGCACTACCTGATATTTACCCAAAGGATACAAACATACTTTTTTGAAGGGTCACATGCAACCCAGTGTTTATAGCAGCATTATCAACAATAGCCAAATTATGGAAACACCCAAAATGTCCATGAACTGATGAATGGGTAAAAAAGAGGTGGCATATAGGTATAAACACAATGGAATATTACTCAGCCATCGAAAAGAATGAAATCTTGCCATTTGCAACAATGTGGACGGAGCTAGAGTGTGTTATGCTACGTGAAATAAGTGAGTCAGAGAAAGAAAAATACCACATGATTTCTCTTGTTTATGGAATTTAAGAAACAAAACAGATAAACACAGGGGAAGGAAACAAAAAAAGAGGGAGGCTAAGCATAGAAACTCTTAAGGCTAGAGAACAAACTGAAGGTTGATGGAGGGAGGTGGGGGAAGGATGGCCTGGATGGGTGATGGGTATTAGGGAGGACACTTGTGATGAGCACCAAGTGTTGTATGTAAGTGATGAATCACTAAATTCTATCCTGAAACCAATATTACACTATATGTCAACTAATTAGAATTTAAATAAAAACTTTTTAAAAAAGGACAATATTGTGAATATGAAACAATGTCAAGGGCTTTTTTAAAATATGTGGCCAGGGTCTAAAGAGTGCTAGTGATCCCTTCTTCCTATGATTTCCAGTGACATTTGGATTCTTCAATTTCAACACTTACATGGCACCACCATAGCTTTCAGGTGTCTCCCACCCTAGCTGGCTCCCCAACCTGACGTTCCCACTTCTACATCTCCAGCACCCACCCACGTAGTAGGTGTTCATTACCGTGGGATGGTCTGGCGAGCTGGCAGTGACATGAGCACCAAGCTTATGGGTCCAGGGGATGGTTCTCAATGACTAATAACATCCAAACAGAGAGAAAAACAGACATTCAGTTCCTCTAGAAGTAAGATCCCACCCCTCTCTACGACGTAGTTTCCAAAACAGAAACAGTGGACCCTGGATCTGATCAAGCCTCTGGATATAACGACCATTTCATAGGGAATGGAACAGAAGAATGCATTAAATGGCCCTGCAGGATAAAACTCAGCAGAAGCTAGACTGGGAAAATTCTACAGTTTCTTCAATTAAAATAAAAGCAAGAAAAAAGAGATGAAAGGGGGACTCTACAGATAAAAAGAGACTTAGGAAATATATCAATTCATCACGAAGTTTGGGTCTTATTTTGATCACAAGTCAAACAAATGGAGAACGTTTTAAGAGAATCAGAGAAATGTGAACACTGCTTAATGAAAGTAAGCAATTATTAAGATTTTAGGTGTGATAGCAAAGATCAAATTGACTCTCTTCCGTTTCATTGACCTATGTCTGTATTTATGTCAATATTACACTGTATCTATTACTATACCTTCATTTTATTTAGCTGAAAACAAAAAATCTAAGTCCTCTAGATTTTTAAATAAGATACAAAACACAGGAACTACAAAAGAAAAAAAAAAGAAAGAAATTGGACTTCATCAAAATAAAAAACTTCTGTTCTTTGAGCACCACTATGAAGAAAATGAAAAGATGGGACACCTGGGTGGCTCAGTCAGTTAAGCTTGTGACTTCAGCTCTGGTCATGATCTTGGAGTCCTGGGATCGAGCCCCGCATCAGGCTCTGCACTCTGTGGGAAGCCTGCTTGATTTTCTCTCCCTTTCCCTCTATCCCCCCCCCCTCAAATAAATAAGTAAAAAAGAAAATGAAAAGATAAATTGCAAACTGGGAGGAAATATTTGCAAAGCACATATCTTAAAAATGAAAAAGGCTTAAAAAAAAAAGAAAGAGGGGCGCTTAGGTGGCTCAGTTGGTTAAGCGTCTGCCTTCAGCTCAGGTCATGATCCCAGGGTCCTGGGATCAAGCCCAGCATAGGGCTCCCTGCTCAGGGAGGAGACTCCTTCTCCCTCTGCCCCTTCCCCTGCTCGTGTTTTTTCTCTCTCTCTGAAGTAAATAAATAAATTTTTTTTTTTTGAAAATGGGGAAACGGTTTGAACAGATTAAGTACATGAAAAGACACTCCATATGACTAGTCACTAAGGAAATGAAGGTTAAAGCCACAGTGAGATACCATTACACACTCGCTAGAGTGAGGAGAATTAAGAAGATGGACAGTACCAACTGCTGTCGAGGAGGAGGAACTGGAGCCCGTGTGAATTTCCAGTAAGAATACAAACTGGGGGGGCGCCTGGGTGGCTCAGTCGTTAAGCGTCTGCCTTTGGCTCAGGGCGTGATCTCGGCGTTCTGGGATCGAGCCCCACATCAGGCTCCTCCGCTAGGAGCCTGCTTCTTCCTCTCCCACTCCCCCTGCTTGTGTTTCCTTTCTTGCTGGCTGTCTCTCTCTCTGTCAAATAAATAAATAAAATCTAAAAAAAAAAAAAAAAAACCAACTGGTAGAGCCACGTTGGAAAAAGTTTTGTAGTTATTTATAAAGTTAAATATAACACTGTCCATATCACCCATCAACCCCACCCCCAAAGGAAATAAAATAGATGTACACCAATGTGTACATGAAACTGTTTACAACATATTCATTCATCATAGCCGCAAACCAGGAACAATCTAAATGTCCATCAACTGGTGAGAGGATAAGCCAGCTGTGGTCCATACATGCAGTGGCCTATACAGATCCCTGCAACAATATGGATAACCCTCAAGAGCATTTGGTTAAGTGAAAGCAGGCAGACTCCAAAGAGTAAGTCCTATGTGATTCCATTCACGTGACATTCTGGAAAAGGAAAACTACAAAGCCAGAAATCAGATAATGGGAGCCAGGAGTTGGAAGGGTGGGAAGGGGCAGGGAGGGGGATTGATTCTGAAGACAAGGAAACTCTGGGGTGATAAAAATTTTTGTATTTTAATTGTGGTACTGTTTGAACAACCATATTCAAGTGTCCAAACTCATCAAGTTGTACCCTTTAAAAAAGTAAATGATATTGTGTATAAATTATAACTCCATAAACCTGACTTTAAAAAATAATGAATAAAGTGGAATGGAGCACAAAAGTTCTATATTCTCCCATAATTTTACCAGGACAATCAATTTATGTGCTAATTATTTTTTCATAGGGCTTAAAATGATTCATCTCTGCCTATCGTGTTTCACTGAGGCCACAGCTATAATTTTATGTGGTGAAGAAAGGGAAACAGGAAGGAAAAATAAGAAACACTCTCAGCCTGGATATTTGGGATTAAAAACTGAAAACAGTTTCACAAAAAGGAGTCTGACCTGTCAAACAACCTTCATCATGGTGAAATTAATGAGGGCCCCACCCATTGTTGAGTCAATAAATGAAGTAGAATTGTTCCAGTTGGCTGTGATGACCAGTATAGACACTGTTTCAGATTCCACACAGGGTACTAGACAGAAGGAGCTGTGATACCTTGTAAATTGTGAAGCAGTGACTTCTGACAGGATAGGCTTTATCTGGAACCTTCCACCCTCCTTCAGGACTCCCTCTTCTCTTTCTTTTAGATAGGAAAATCTGAGACCTTGGGAGCATCAAGAGAGTGGGCCCCCAAAGAAAGAACTGCTCAACACAAAGGAATTTCTAGTTACTCATGTTTGTCACTTCAGTGGGGGAGGAGGGGCCTGAGTAGGCCCCCCATTGACGTCTTGGATCGTGTTATCTAGGCATCCTCTAGAGAAACTTTGGGGTTTTGATCCAGGGAGTGCTTTTGTTTAATGCCTTAGCTTACAAAAGGTGGGTCAGGAAGCCAGGATGTACCGGAAGTTGCCTCATCTAGCTGTTATAATGGGCGCTGTGATTGGATAGCTTTCCTTGTGGCTCTGGGCTTGGTTAATGGGTTTGGTTAATTTGGGGTCTGTGCTCATAGGTTAATTTAGGTCCTCCACCCTCGGTCTTAGACTTCATGCTGTCCTCTGGTGATGTGATTCCCTGCCACAGCTTCATCTCCCACCAATATGCTGACAATCATCAAATTCCTCTGTCCTGCATCAAGAACCCTATATCCGACCAATTACTGGCTCCTCCAAGGGAAAGTTCCACAGACCTGAATGTGATATGTATAATTCCTGTTATATTCCTTACCTGAGTGATGGCTCAAAGATCAACCGCATCATGAAAGTCAGAAAATTGAGATGCATTTATCTCTCCTCCTTTTCTTTATCACTTATATTCAGTCAGACTCCAAACCCTGAAGAGTCTAACTCCTTCCTATTTTCAAACATTGGCTTCCATTCTCATTATACTGCCTTCTTTCTAGTCCCTATTATCTCTTACTCAGATGACTGAAACATTCTTCCACTTAATCTACCTGCCTGAACTGGACATTTGACTTTGGGTGTTTTGTTTTGTTTTGTTTTGTTTGTCTCTCCAGAATATAGCTCCTCAATTCCTATTTGGGGGATTTTTTGTTGTCCCCCAGTATGCAGTCCCTTTCTCCATAGGAACAAAACTTTTAAAAAAGATTTATTTATTTGAGAGAGAGAGAGAGTGCATGAGCGGGAGGAAGGGGAGAGAGAAAAAGAGAGGGGAAACAGACTCTGGGCTGAGTCTGAGGCGGGGCTCGATTCCATGACCCTGAGACCATGACCTGAGCCCAAACCAAGAGTGGGGCGTCAACAGACTGAACCACCCAGGTGCCCCGCAATAGAATTTTACCTGACCACTTGGCCACACAGACTACATGTGTCAGTTTTTCTTGCAGCTAGATGTGGCTGTGTCGCTTGGTTCTGGACAATGGCCTCTAAGTAGAAGTGAGATATGCGATTTCTAAGGTGTGCTCTGAAAAGAAAGGAGCCATCTCACATAAATTTTGATCTTTGTTACTGCAGCCAAACAGGTACACTAACCAATAATGTTTATGAAGTCGGAGTGGCCAGTTAACTCCCAGAGCTCCCTAGCCTACCTAGCATCCAAGGCATGGGCTGATGGCTGAGGGCTGACAGTCCCACGCCCCTGCTGAGTGATCAGACCTAGAACAGCAGAGATGTCCTGCTGCCACTGAATCCTCGCAGCCAAACTTCCAACTCTGAGACAATTGCTGTGCCTCCTCCAAACTGTCTTTGCTCCTGCCTGTTTCCAAGCCTGCTCTTCAGCCTTTCAATGATTTGGTGTACTCCTGATAGCCTTCTGATAAATTCTCCCTTTTTATTTAAGTGAGTGGAACTGGCAACAAGAAAATTCCAAATTGATGTGCTGATTTCCAGTTTTGTTTTCTTCCAAAGAAAGGGCACTGCTGCCTGTGTAGTATTTGTAAACAGAGGTCTAATCCTGTATTTTCCCTCCCTAATATCCATCAGGGATTTTTTTTTTTTTTTTTTTTTTTAGAGAGAGAGAGAATGCATGTGCAAGTGGTGGGAAGGGGCAGAGGGTGAGGGAGAGAGAATCCCAAGCAGGCTTCACACTCAGTGCAGAGCCCACATGAGGCTGTATTCCACAACCATGAGACTGTGACCTGAGCTGAAATCAAGAGTTGGACACCTAAGCCACTGAGCCACCCAGGCGCCCCATTCAGGGATTCTTTGGTTAGGATTCATTTGATCAGGATAACCTCCCCAGAGCAGCACGCGAAGGCTTCCAGGATCTGGTCCTAGCACCCCTCCCCGGTATTCTCTCTTAATGCCTGTCTCTACACCCTGTACCTCATGGTTCAACCATACTAAATCGCGTGCCAGGTCCATACCTTACCTCTACTTCTGCCTGGAACTCTCAGCCCTTCCTTCTCACACCTGCTATCAATTCTCACTCAAGAGACACTTTGGGGTTCCTTGACTCAATAAAGCTTCCCCAACTCCCCAGCGCCCGGTGACCCCTGGTCACTTGATTGCTAAGTCTGTGCTTTGGGCTGCATACTGCACCACTCTTAACCATGATTCTATCCCTCACCCAGATCTTTTCTCTGTGCTCGCCTGTCTCCAAGACTTGCCTTTCCCATCTTGTGTTATTTATTTTTCTGTTTCTAGCATTTCTTATATGATTGGTGCATAACATACGTATTTTAAATGAAAGTAAATCATCTTTCTGGAAACCGTTTGAAAAGTTAAAAAATAAATCGGTAGGTGGCACCCGAGTCGTTCTGTTAAAAGCGGCTTTTGCATTTGTAGTTTTTGTGTTTTGTTACCCACAGGGCCAGTAGGTGGCGCTCTCTGCCAAGAAAGCCTGGATCGCTCTTTTGGGTCTTCCCGCCGCCTTTTCTTCCTCCCTGACCCCTTCACGTGCGTGCTCATCTGTATTAAAAACCCAAACCATCTACACCCACACGGTTTACTATCAGTACGACTTTACTATTCACTGTCTTCACCAACAAGTCTTTGCTATCCCCGGAACCCTTGCCCAGGAAGAAACAACTTGCAAAATGAGACTGTTAAACTTTCCAGTTGGTGGCATCAAAGAGCTGTGTACTCCCCAAGAATCTCTGACACCCTTGCTGTCCTCCAATCCTGAATTATTTTTGTATCAAAATCTTTAACAGTTCCAGGTTGAGTTGCATATTGAAAGACCGCCTTCTACCAAATCCCCAAACGTCACAAAAATCTTGACCTTGCCCTCCACCTTTGAGACGTTGCTAGAACTTAATCTAGGTGGTGATCTCCCTTACGGTGGGAGCAGTGAACTCAACTTTGCCTGCCCAACAGACTGTTGTATTAGCTGCTGGGGGGAGCCAGGCTTTGACAATATGTGTAAACCTGAGCATACAAGTATACTTATTAACATGCAGAGCCTCAGACCCCACCCAAGCCTATAGCATCAGATCTTCACTTGAACAGTTGTCCAGGTGATTCTGGGGCACAGTGAAGTCTGAGAACATTGCTTTTAAAGCATTACCTCGGCCTCTTCTAAAGAATGGATGCCGACTGAAAGTTTAAAATTTAAAGGTTTTTCTTTCTTTTGTTTTTAGTTGATGTTTAGTTAGTATTAAAATGACAGAATAGGGGGCACCTGGGTGGCTTAGCTGGTTAAGCATTCCAACTCTTGATTTTGTCTTAGGTCACGATGTTGGGGTCTCGAGACAGAGTGCCTTTCAGGATCTGCATTGGGTGTGGAGCCTGCTTAAGATTCCCCCCTTCTCCTGCTGCAGCCCCCCACCCCACGTCTAAACAAACAACCTACAGAATAGAAGAAAGATTTGAATTCCAGTTTCTGCTTAATTAGGAAATTCTTCAGTGTGGTCTTAGATCTGCCTTAAGAGAATGGGTGGGTTTTGGAGTGTCGGGGGAAACATACTTGCTGAATCCATTTAAGCCTTTTTTTCAAGCCCTCCCCTCTTCCCAGGGAGGCCTGTGAAACAATGGATGCAGGGTATATCATAATATATGGAGCTGTGGGCTTGCACGTTCTAGATACAGTGCTTAATCCACATGCGTAGTGTGCACTCAGTAACACTGAGGCCACTGTTGATAGAAGAGTTTTCCTCAAAAAATATTTTAAATCTGGATTTGTTATTTACATCATACTCCCTTACACATTCCGTTATTACCTTCTTTGAGATGTGAGCCCCATTTGCCTTGAAGATTTCTGCTAATATACCAAACAGATGTAATGGAAAGAATATCGTATTTGAGGTTAGAAGACATGGATTAAAAATCACAGTTCTGCCACTTCCTGGCTGTGTGATGTGGGGCTCTTCACTTAACCTCTCTGAGCCTCAGTTTTCTCATCCTAAAATGGGGAAAATGTTATCTTATATATATGGTTTGATTTGGGGAATCAAGAGAGGTAAAGCTTGTGTTAAAAGTTCTATGAACTGGGGGCACCTGGGTGGCTCAGTGGGTTAAGCGTCTGCTTTCAGCTCAGGTCATGATCTCAGGGTCCTGGATCAAGCCCTGAATTGGGCTCCCTGCTCAGGCGGGGAGTCTGCTTCTCTCTCCCTCTGCCCCTCCCCTCTGCCTGTGTGTGCTCTTTCTCTCAAATAAATAAATGAAATTAAAAAAAAAAAAGTTCTGTAAACCAACCTTTGCCCTTCTGGCCATTTGTCTTAAACACGCTGCCACAGCACTCACGTGTTACTGCGCATGCAATAACGGGTGTGAATGAATTAATTCATGCCTCACGTCATTTCAGTAGGGATGGGGGCGCTTGTAAAAACTCAAACAAGTTTTTACAAAGGTAGTAAATTTTGGTAGCTGTGGAAGTATGGTAGGCATGCGGCTTTGGTGAAAGATATCTCATAGTCACACCCCACATCGGTGACCTGCCTCGTTCTGTCTCAGACAGGCTACATCTATTTTGCTTAAAGTATTAAATCCCCAAGTGCACTGATCCCGTATTGAATTTCCCCTCTGCCAGTCAGCCTTTCTGAAAACCCCCAACGCATGGGCTCTTGCCCCCATTGTTACTTAATGAACTTGTTTCCCACATCATGATTGGTGCTGTGCTTGCACCAAGGCTCGTCCCCAGGTTCTTGGGGCAGAAAGGAACACAGGTGAGCCCTGCCCGAACTGCCCGGGGCAGTAGAATGCCTGGAGAGAATAACTGTATTTAGTCTGTAGGGTTTCAGAGCCGGTCCTGAGCCTCCGCCATTGTGAGAGCTTTGAAAACATTAGTGATAGGTGTGAATGATTTTGTAAACATTACTACTAATAAATTTGCGTGTGACCCTCAGTCATAGAAAATCAATACGACAGGAAACAAGGACTGAGTTTTGGTTCTGTCTTGATTTTGTGGTGTGGTGAACTTGGAACCTCAGTCCTGGGGCAGGTTTGAGTACTGACTCAGCCACTGATTAGTTGTTTGGCCTTGGGTGAATTACTTAACTTCTCTGGACCTAAAGTTCCTCCTGTAAGCACTGGGTTGGAGTCCAGGATGCCTTTCAGCAATATAATTCTCACATCTGTGGAACAGGCCTAGGTGGGTGGCTTTAGCCCGGGGTTGTCCCAAGGACCCATTGACTGCCCCAGGAAACAGACGATCGCTCTGAGACCCATCTGGTTGGTGGGTCCAGAGGAGCCATTTACTGGTCCAGTGACTCAGAAAAGGAGCAGGTGATACTGGAAAAGAGTGGGTCTTATAGGGACAGAGTCAGCCCGTAATATGCCTTCCCTCTCCCACTCCCCTCCCCATGCCCCTCCCCATTCCTCTGTGAATGGCCTTATTTTAATATCTAGACTAGAGGGTCTTCTCTTTTCCCTTTGTCAAACGATTCTTTGCACTCTCACAGGATTATCTTTGGAAAATGCAATTAAAATCATATCAGTGCTCTGTTTTAAATGGCTGATAATCTATTGCTAATGGTTTATATTTGTCATCACTCTTAATGCATTGAGAATCTGGCCCCAGTTTTACATTTTACTAATTGCCCTTATCTCCGACTCCAAGGCGAACCTTCAGACTGTCCACGGAGCGCTTCTAAGGACTCTCTCAGCTGTCCCTGAGCTTTCCAGCATCCTGGCCATTTACACGTGCTATTAATTCTATTGGAAACATCCTTCTTGACCACCAGGTGAACTGCTCCTCATATTTCCACTTCTACTTCGAGGGTCATCTCTTTTCATCCCTTTATAGTGTCTGCGTCCTTCATACCTATGACACTGCCTTACAGTCGTGGTCACTTTCATGACTAGTCCCCCAGTTAACAGATGAGCTTAGGGATGGCAGACACCTGGTTTTACTCTTCTTCGTTTCCTCCAGAGTGCTTAGCACACTTCTTTGAACTTGAAAGTGCTCAGTCAATGCTTGTTGAATAAACAAATATTCTCACAAAGCAAGGCAGAAGGGAAGGTGCCTTCATCTTTTCTTGACACACCCACTGGACTATCCTTCTGTGAGTTATTTTTGAGGTTTTCCCCCCAGTGTTCATTTTCAAGTATTTCATTAATGAATTAAGGTAAAACCCATAGGTCCAGCAGACATTAAGAATGATTTTCTCAAGAGCAGGAGTTGGGAGTAGAGGCTGAGTCAGTGGGTAGGTGGAGGGAGTCAGTGTGACCATTTTGCTCTGGACTTCAATTTGAAAAGGTCCTTCAAGAGGATTTTTTCATGTTATCTGAGACTTTTGATGTTATCTCTAAATGAGATGTACACATGCAGTTATAAGTATACACTAATGGGACTGAAGGTGTTCATCTAAGACTTTAAACTTGCATTCATTCCCTTTATAACGCACCACAGATTATTTTTTATTGTAATTATTTTACAAATAACACAATAATATTACATCTGCATTTTGGCATTTCTTAATTTTTTTTGAATATCATAGGAGTCTCAAAAAATGAAAGTGACTGGTGGCCTCTCTTGGCTTTCGAGATTCATAGGCAAAGTGGTAATTGCAACATAAGTTACCATCGCACACCCACCAGATTAGTAAAAATTTAACATGGAGTTATACCAACTATTGGTGAGGATGTGAGGCACTGAAAACTCTGTATACTTGTGACAAGAATTTACATTGGCATAATCCCCCTTGGAAAAGAAATGTTAATTATTTAGTATAATTGAATGTATGCATACCTGTCCCCTAGCAATTCTACTCTAGGGTATATCTTAGAGAAACTCTTAGCACATGCTCACCAAGATAGTTGAATAAGAAAGTACTTAGCAGGATGGTCTGTCATAGTCCCAACCCAGAAATAATTCATATACCCCTAATACTAGAATAGAAAAATAAATTGTGGTAAATTTATAAAATGGAATATCATATAGCAATGAAATGAAATTACCAGAAGCTACATGAAACAATTTGGTTGTATTTCACATACAGAATGCTAAGTGAAAGGACTAAGCTCAAAAAATATATATATAAAGTTGAAAAACAGCATGTCCTGAACTTTCCAATATCCAAAAGAATTCAACATTGGATCTCAAAGAGAGATTCATACACCCATGTTCATTGCAGCATTATTCACAAAGCCAAGAGGTAGAAACAACCCAATGTCTATTGACAAATGAATGGACAAAGGAAATATGGTATACACATTCAGTGGGATGTTATTCAGGCTAAAAGAAGAAAGGGAATCCTTCCACAGGCTACAGCATGCATGAACCTTGAGGATATTACGCTAACTGAAATAAGCAAGTGACAAAAGGAATAATGCTGTAATGATTCCACTCTCATGAAGCATCTTAAGTAGTCCAAAGCACAGAAGAGAAAGGTGGTTGCCAAGGGTGGGCGAGGAGGGAGATAAGTGTTTAACGGGCACACAGTTTCAGTGTTGCAGGACTGAAAAGTTCTAGAGATCCGTAGCACCAGGGCGTGAATATACTTAACGCTATTGAACTCTACACTTAAAACAATGAGATGGCTTAATAGTTCCCTTGGCTTTGACACTGTGCTAGGGCAATGTGTGTCCTTTCCCTCTGCATTGAAAGGACTGTTTATCCTCTTAAATGCATTCAGAAAGTCAGCACATTATATTAACTTAGCTGTATTAAAGGGTATGAATGATCCAGAATATCCCTTCAAAGACCATCTTTAACTCAAACAATAGCTGCACCTAATGGAAGAAGTCCAGTGTGGGGTGGTAGGTAATTGTGTTTGTTATTAGGGTCTTCCTCCCAGAATAATAAGAGAGGGATCTGAAGCTTCAAAGGAAAAGGCACATTGGTTTTTGGAATGAGTCGATATAAGCAAAGAGAACAGAAAAACACTTATGGGTGTGGCCGGAAAGCCTCTACATGGGTTCATGCTGAACTTGCTGATGTCTTCACAGAGGTTGTACCGGACTCCACTTTGGCCAGTAAAAACCAAAATGAACCTATTGATCTCTTCATGGTCAAGATCATGGAAATGAAACAGAAATCTGACACAAGCTTAATCAGAGGTCTTGCTTTGTAAGATGGGCCACTGCATCCTGTATGAAAAAAAGAGTAGAAGATACATCTTCGTGCTACGTGTCATTAGAATATGAAACAACGATATTCTGGCTTTTTTTTTTTTTTTTTACTAATTGCACTGAAGTATACACACATAAAACAAGCCATTTTTACCCAATGAATAGGGTGCTTTGTTTTAGCTCCAGTGGTCCAGAAATGCATGTTAGTTAAGCATGTGTTACCTACCTCTTTAAACATTCCCTGTAAAACAAACAAACAAAAAAATGGTAAAGATAGTAAAACTAATGTTATGTCGATTTTTTAACCACAATTTTTTCGAAAAGGAAATAGGTGAAAAAAAATCAGATTACATCAGTGATATCTTACAAATATTGTTTAAATATTTTAAAAGGACATTTCAAGTGCAAGCTACATTTTTTGGTGATTCTTTAAAATAACTTAATAGAAAAAGGGCCTGGAGAGAAGAGAAAGTTTTCTGTTTTGAACAGAGACAAGGCAGCTGGCTTGGTTATAGACTGCATGATCTGTGTGTGATGGAAAAAGTATACCTATTTCTTCAACAAATAAATAACTATGTCATATGAGAGAGAGTGAGATAAACATAAGGATTGCAGTCAGGTCAACTGGAATTTTACTCTCATTTGCCAGGTATTTCAGTTATTCAAGAAATATTATTAACAGCATGTTGTGGACCAGGAGCTGGGAATGAAATTGTGAAATAAGAAGCTTAGGGTCATGAGACCTCTAAGTAAATAGGAAATTGAAACCCTTTGGGAGGACATGTGACCCTCTCTTGGCAGGCCAACGAAATCTTCCCTGGAGGAATGAAACCAATAGAGTGGTTCCCATAAGGTGACTAAAGGTTGGGAATGGGGACAGGCAGAAGCAGAGAGCTTGGTGTTTGGAGAACTGGAAGCAGTGTGTTTACCGGGGGAGTTGAAGTGATCATGGTGCGAGGAGGTTGGAGAGAGTTAGTGCCGAGAAATGAACTTGGGGAAGTAACCATGGGCTTTGTATTAAAAGTGTGGACTTTATCCAGAAGGCTGTGGGGGAACCAGTGAAAGGTTTTAAGTGGGAAGAAGAGGCAAAAGGATTTGCTCTTTAGAAAAAAAAAAGATCAGGGGCGTCTGGGTGGCTCAGTCAGTTAAGCCTCTGCCTTTGGCTCAGGTCAGGATCCCTGGGTCCTGGAATCGAGCCCCATGCCAGGTTCCCTGCTCCACGGAGAGTCTGCTTCTCCTTCTCCCTTTGTCCCTCCCCGTTTCTGTTCTCTCTCTCGCTCACTCTCTCTCTCTCTCTCAAATAAATAAATAAAATCTAAAAAAGAAAAAAAAAACAAGAAAAAACATCCCTCCCTCTGTGCTATGTTCACTAAATCGGAGAGGCAAGGTTGAAGGCTACACTAGTTAAATGCCAGTGAAACAGGATGGCATTCCACTGGGAACAGGAAGAAGACACAGATTTAAAAACTACTTAAAAAATGGAATCAACAGGATTTAGTTTTTTAGATCTGTGGGATAAGGAAAGAGGAGACAAGGTAACACTTGACAGGTTTAGGGTCCGAGTAGAGATGAGCAGTAGAGAGTAGTGGAGATCGGTAATAGTCACTGAGGTCAGTGGTCCAGGAAGGGAACAGGTGTTGGGGAGACAAGATGAGCCTGGGTTTGAACTTATTTGGTTTGAGGACCTTGTAGAAAATCCGTTCGATAGTTAGACATGTAAATGTGAGGTTTGAAGACTGATTTGGTCTAAAGATATAAAAGCTCCTTCACAGGGGCGCCTGGGTGGCACAGCGGTTGAGCATCTGCCTTCGGCTCAGGGCGTGATCCCGGCGTTGTGGGATCAAGCCCCACATCGGGCTCCTCCGCTATGAGCCTGCTTCTTCCTCTCCCACTCCCCCTGCTTGTGTTCCCTCTCTCGCTGGCTGTCTCTATCTCTGTCAAATAAATAAATAAAATCTTTAAAAAAAAATTTAAAAAGCTCCTTCACAGTCTGACCTTGTTACTGAACTAAACGGGGTCCCTCTTCCTCACACACTATTACTATTCATGTTTTAGTTATTGATATTTTGGGTGGAAGAGCTATGAAAGCTTACTGTATGCTGGGATGGGTGCCCATGGAAAGCTAGACACTTTTAGTAATGCCGCATGGGAGGAAGCCCTCCACCAGTGGAGTGGACTATGAGATCTTTGTGAAAAATGGGATCTGTGGAGTCAGATAGCATCGCTTATGTTCTGAATCTTTCACAACCTTTTCTGAACATCATCTCCCTAGCTTCTTTTCTACCTCCTCTAAAAAATACTGTCAGGGTGGCATCAGGAAATAGATATTCTGTCCTTCTTTCTATTGCTCCTTCCCCCTTTCTCTTCTCTCCTCAGGTATTCCTTAAAATTGAAAGCAAGTTTCACAAAAAGCCAAATCCAGATTCCAGTTTGGCTTAGACAAGTCTATCGCTTTACATAGTCTTCATATAATCCTACAAAACCAAAGTTAGGCTGCAATGCACAAAAACAAAATATCACACAGCAAAAGAAACCAAAACAGAAAAAGCTGCCCTAAGTCTGTTAAGAAAGAAAAAGGGGTGCCTGGGTGGCTCAGTCGGTTAAGCGTCCGACTCTTGATTTTGGTTCAGGTCATCATCTCAGGGCTGTGAGACAGAGCCCCTCCACACTGACCAGGGAGTCTGCTTGTGATCCTTTCCCTCTGCCCCCTCCTCCTCAAATAAATAAATTAATTTAAAAAAAAAGGAAAGAAAGAAACCCCAAACTTCCTCTGCAGCTGCTATGCGCCTAGAACTCTGATATGTATTTTATTTTTAAGTGGCACATTTGTCAACTTCTAGCACTATTTTTGGTTGTCACAATGTGGGGAAGTGCTCCTGGCGTGTCATTGGTGGAGGCCAGGAGTGCTGCGTCCTAGAATCACGAGAGCTCCTATGACAAAGAGTTGCCTAGCCCCAACTGCCACTAGTGCCAAGTTGAGAAACCCCAATTTAGACTGAAAAAAGTTATTCAATGTAAGTTATTAAATAGTGCACTTTTCAATATGTCTGCTTTCATGTAATTTTATTTAGAAATAAAAATAATGCTATGAGTAGTAACGCTGTTGTTGTTGCTCTCTGCTTTGGTAATCACAGCAGGGTAAATCTCACTTTAATTCTTGGCAAGCCGGGTTTGGAACTGTTAACACTGTTCAAATGCACCAAAGAGGACAACATGATCTATCAGGCGAGGAGACTTGCTGGTTGCAACCAAAGATTTTTAGAGACACCTGTGATATCTACTGTTCTCTTAGTAGTTTCCTTATGTCAAGAGTTTATGTTAACGTCCAAGGCAAATATGAATGAATTATCAATTTTCCAACTTTCTTGCTATGTCATCTCATTGTCATCTATAGGAACGATACTTTAGTGAGACTATGGCCTCGACACTTCCTAAATTACTCCAAATTGTCAAAAACGTGTTATTAGAGTTTGTGATATAATGAAAATAGTATAGGGCACCCGGGTGGCTCAGTTGGTTAAGCATCTGCCTTCGGCTCAGGTCAAGATGGTCAGGGTCCTGGGATTGAGTCCTGCATTGTGCTCCTTGCTCAGCCCGGAGCCCACTTCTCCCTGTGCCTGCCTCTCTCTCTGACAAATAAATAAATAAAATCTTTTAAAAAAAAGATTTCCTTAGTCTACCCATTGTTATCAATATTTATTTATGAATCACCTGGGGAACCTGTTAAAAATGTAGATTCCTATTTTTAACAATTCACCTTATGGGTCTGAAGCTAGTGTTATTTTCCCACTGAATTACAGGATGGAGCCCAAGCTCCCTTATGTCCCTTACATGACATTCAGGCCCCTCCCTCCCAGCCTCCTAGTTTTCCAGCAACGCTTCAGTGCTGAAATATGTGCTTCCCTAACACTACACCCACCGCTCCATGTAACCCCACGTGGCTTCTTTGTGCTTCAAAGGCTGCCCTCCCTGCTTTTCTACATCGAACCCATCCCTTGTCCTCAAGAGCTTCCTTCCCCCAGGCCCGGGGTCCCTCCATTTTTACACTATCTCTCCATGAACTTTATTCAGACAAGCGCTCTCACTCATGCTCTGTTATGTGCCAGTATTTCTTTGTGTGCCCCTCTCTCTCATGGGTCTTTGAAATCTTGAAAGGGAGAGCTCAGTCACTTTAACCCTCTTAGGGGCATTGTTCAGCATACAGTATGGCATCTCATATGGCCTGGAGAGGGGTGTGGATCTGTAATGAGGGATGATTCGAGAAACATAAAATCTCATTCCAGCTTGGCCGACAGAAGAATCAGAACATGACTTCTTTCTCTATAAATGAGGCAATTACATCAAGAATTTCTGTCTTATGGCCTCAAGGAAGAAGAAGGGCTCCTTATCCTTTCAGTGGAATGAATCCCTTTGGAGGAATTAGCAAAGGGCCAGAACATCAGCGGACCACCTCCCACCCAAAGGGTAATTACTTATCTTTACTGCTGTTGACCTTAGTAGCCTGGTGAAACAGGGCTCCAGGCTCAGAATGCCCTTTCAACCCCAATGTCCCAATCTTCAAAGTCCAAACCAAATGCTACCTTTTCCAATACAAGTTTCTCAATTCTTGGTTTCAGTCACATGCTCTGAATTCTCAGAGCATTGTTTCTTCCTTTTTTTTTCCACCTTTGCTTCATTACATACCTGCCTCCTAAACTAGATTATTAAAATCAAGGCCTAGGACCCTATGCTTTTCCCTTCTTTCCATTTTTCCTCTCAAGTGAAGGTGGGAGGAGGTAGGAGCAGAGCCTACTCTTTCCTCTTAATTTCGCACATAATAAATGCTCAACAAACATTTGTTGGGGATAAAGAATTATGAACAGTATTTCATGTAATATTTACCTGGGTCCAGCTTTAGGAATGACCATGATTGTGTGAGTTGGACTGCGACTGAATCAAGCTCTCAGGAATTATTAGTATGAACGGCTTAGTTATTACTGTTTTGACTAGAAGAGGTATAAAGTCTTCCTGAGCCAAGGAATGTGTTACCAGTGAAAGCCAGTGGTGAGCCAGTGACAATCTGTACTTGAAATACTATCAAATGATGTGGATTCTAGGAGCCTTCTGAATAATGATATGACCGGTATAAGTTTAGCACTGTTGCTTATGCTCTGAGACTTTTCCAGTCTTTCTGGAATATGGTTGCTTCTGGTTCTTTCGTATTTACTCCTACCTTTGTTTCTGCTTTTTATTGCTTCCTTGGTAAGGTTCTTTCATGGCCTTCTCTGACTGTCCACTTCTCCCCACCCTTCATGAGCCCATTGCTTTCTCCTCCACCATGGCTGAGCCTTCTTCTTTAGATTAGTACACGAATGTTTACTGAGAAATGCTTCTTCAATACATTAGTCTATAACTGCATGGATGTCTGCTTCCTGCTGTCTGTTTTTTGGATCTGAGCCCTTTGTGTTGACATTTACCAGCCCCGTTCATCCATGAGGATTGTCTCACCCTTCTTTGTGGCTTCCAGGGTACTTAGCCTAGCAACTCGACAGAGCAATTCATAACAAAGGCCCATCCTGTGAGTGAGTGAAAAGACAGCATTCATCTGGGTAGGTGATGTTTCATACATATGAGCAGACAGCCTTGGTGCTGGACATTGGCAAGTCTCCTGGAGACTTGATTGCCTAGATTCCGCTCATAAGTAGATGTATTTGAATTGGGTCTCCTGCCCAGAAGAAGGTGTTTATTCTTTATATTTAACATAACTAGAAACAGTGGGACCTGGAAGAATCGAGGAGCTATCCACCAGATTATAACAGTAACATCTAGGGATCTTCAGTATGCATTCTGTAAAAATCTGGCTTCCTAAGCAAGAAAGGCCAGACACACTCTCTTAGGAATTTTGTTTTTCTGTGCCCTTTAAGTCGAGATGTAATCTAGATAGAGAGCCATGATCAACGGCTAACAAAACACTGTATGAAAAAAGGCCAGCTAGGGAATGAGAACACTTGACAACTGGCTTCGGGCCATTCATCGTGGGTCTGTAAGATCAGGTTATGTGACAAGATTTCTGAAGTCATTTCAAGTTCTGACGTTGTGTGATTCTTAGTACTCCTTTTGCTATGAGACTCATTATATATGGGTTTCCTTTGTTCCTGCGGTGGAAGCAGTATGGTATGCTACGGAGGTTCAAAGTTTGCCCCTAAATGTCAGATACCATGGGCTGGTGTTCCCGGTTCAGCCGCTCACGCACTGAGTGACCTCAAGCCAGCAGCTGAACTTTTCATTTTGTTCACTCGCTGTGTCCACAGATTGGGAATTACAATACTTACTTCAGAGTTGCTGTGTAGATTAAGACCAGTTTTATTTATAGATAAATTACATATACACATTTCCATCCTTGGCACCGAACAAGTGCTCAGTAGAGGTTAGCTGTTATTCTGGCAGATTCGATTCATCAATTCTGTTTTGCTCAAGCTAAGCTTACTGTGAGTAGGCATGCCTCGAGCACAGGCCAGTTGCTCTGTGTAAAAGGAGGGAATAATGTGGAACAGGGTCTGGAATTGCAGAATTCTGTTGCTGTTTTGAAATTATGATCTTTGTTTTTCACTCTTTTTTTTTTTTAAGATTTTATTTATTTATTTGACAGAGACAGCCAGCGAGAGAGGGAACACAAGCAGGGGGAGTGGGAGAGGAAGAAGCAGGCTCCCAGCGGAGGAGCCTGATGTGGGGCTTGATCCCAGAATGCTGGGATCACGCCCTGAGCCGAAGGCAGACGCTTAATGACTGCGCCACCCAGGTGCCCCTGTTTTTCACTCTTAAGCCGCACTGAAGCACCAGTTTCCAGGAAAACCGGCCACATGTCCCTTCGTCTTTTTGACTCAGCTGTGTTTCTTTCAGAATCCATCTCGGTTCTATGGCTCTTCCCCCACAACACACACAGTCTTAGCGTTTGTACTGTGTGACATAAAAGTAATTTTTACTTCTTCAACCTGACAGTTGTTTCCTCTACAATGTGATGCCTCATTAGGGCCAGGAACTTTGTTCTGCACTTTGCTTGGTCCCTAGTACCTAGAACAGTGCTTGGTATCTTGTAAGTACTCAATAAGTATTTGTTGAATCCAATCAAGCTGGTATATATATTTACCAATTTCTCCCTGGTTGCTCTTAGTTTTACTCATACTATGTTGGGAGAAGACTAGGCAACAGTGCATGAAGAAAATAAACCAAGCCCATTCCATGTCACCTCAGGGCCTTTGCATTTACTGTTCCTGCTGCCTGGACCACTCACTTTTTCTCCAGATAGCTTATGTCTCTCTCCCTTACTTTGCTGAAAGCCTTTCTCAGAGAGCCCTTCTCAGAGCCCCTATCTAAAATAGCATATCCATCAACTTCCAGACCTGCCAGACCAGCACTGTCTGTAACCTTCCTTGGATGATTTTTTCCCATAGTACTAATCCCATTTAATTTACTTATATTTACTTCTTTATTTATTGATGTCTCTTTTCCTTCATCATGATGACAGACACTAAGTCTATTTTATTTTCTACTAGTACTTAGAATAATGCCTGATACTCAATATATATTTGTTAAATGAATTAATACACCTGTCAGAACATGAAAAAGGATGGCAGCATTTATATTTTCTTTAATAAATTTTATCCCTTATTATCAAGGTGAGCCATGCTCATTCAATACAATTACTATCAAAATGAACCAGAAACATCCAAATTCTTATTATATAAATAGAGTCACACAATAGGTAATTTGATAGTGTTTTCTTCATAGCCTTTCATATTTAGCTACTATGTCCTATTTTTCCTTTTTATTCAGTAATAGGCAAGTTGTACATATAGTTTTGCATGTCGTTTTCTTCTGTCACCACAGATTACTGTATTATAGGCTTTGCCCACATTGCTTTTAAAATCAAGATGATAGAGACGCCTGGGCGGCTCAGTCAGTTAAAATCAAGACGGCGTGTTGCCAATACGATCTTAGAGTGAAATTCAAAAATTCCTTATTTCCTCTGGTCTTCTTAGCCATTCATTCCTTCTTGAATTTAAATTCTTTTTTTATCCCCAAACTACACGGCAGAGAGGAGTTCTAGGCTGAGAAGGAGGGCTTTCCTTCTCTTTCTTCTACCAGAAACTTCTCCCTACAGCATCCACCGGCTTCACAAGGCAACATGCGTCCTTGGGGTTTCAGGCTTCGTGGCTTCCTTGAATCTTTCTGAGACGACAGAGAGTGGCCCACGTGTGCGCTCGCGCTTATACAAATCGCACTGCAATTAAGTAGCTACTTGCTTGCTTCTCTTCCTTCCCAGGTTGTAAACTCCCTCATGGCAATGATGATGATTATGTCTATGGATCATGACATGCTCGACGCTTACCACAGGGCTTGGACGATGATACTCAGGGGATTTTTCTTGAATGAATGAAAGACCATCACGGACATATATGATCTCATATCTTGGCCTCTACTTCCTTGAAGTGTTTTCCTCCTCTTCTTAGACATTTTAATCCTAAGACCCATTGTATTGCATGTTTGTCTTGCCCTTTTGATCAGGAGCTTTTTGAGGGTAAGGAGGATAATAATCACACCTCTTTGATGCTGAGGACAGTGCCTGACTTGTAAAATATACTCAGCTGACGGTGTGGAAAGGTATCCAGAAATCATAAGGAGTATATGTTCTTCCTCCTCCTTCTCCTCCTCCTCATTGTCAGCATCATATATGCTTTATGGCCCTGGATATACAAACAGGAGTAGCACTGTGTCCCTGCCCTGATGAAGATTATGCATTTCATTTTAAAAAGAAAAGGGTAACAACAATGAAAAAGGTAAATGACAAGCTAAGTGCCAGGTTCATGATGAAAAATTGCAAATTCTCTAGGAAGAACAGCCAGTGAATTTGGTTGGAAGAGGCTTCTTGGGATCTGACTGATGTGTAGGACTTGGGCAAAGGGACGGGGCATGTTGGGAGCTGAGGCGGTGAGGCCCAGGGCTCAGAGCTGAGCTCTCGAGGCAGCCGGGATCTGCATGTGGCTTTGTGCCCATCAGGCAGGGGGCAAGAGGGTTGGGGTCTGGGTAAACTCACGAGAGGCTTGGGAACTCTGCCGGAGAGTGCTTCAGCTCAAGGTGAAGCAACGGGAAGAGACAAGGACTCTGAAGAGATGGGGGAGGTAGCTGGAAGGGAGGCCCGGGTCACTGTGACTGCCTTATTCCGTTAACTGGTGGGACTGTTGTGCAGTAGCGCAGAACCTAAAGTGAGGAAGGCAAGCCCTTGTGGGGTGCACCCCTTAAGGAAGTATTTGAGCCATCTGAGCAGAGCCTCGGAAGCAAAGGCACTGGAAACCATGACGAGGCCCCAGTTTCTCCCAAGGAGACCCAGGGCACGGGCAGTAAACAGGATGCCCTGTGGGGGTGGGGCTGGTCTCCTCTGCTTTCTGTAGCCTGCTCTGAGCCTGGGGAGGCTCTTGCTGTTTAAATGCACTTTCCTGTTTGAGGTGGCACACAAGTTATGCTTGCTTTTTCAGAGAAACATTAACCCCTCACTCGACTCTGAAATTCCCTTATGTTGGGGTCTTTCTCCCACCCCCACCTTCTTTCTTGTTTGCCCATACACGTGTTTGCCGCATTCACTTTCGGTGAATAAGACTGCAGCATTTAGCCTCGGGCCTTGTGGGCCTGGCACGGCTCAGGGAGGTGATGCTCCTGGAGGCTCCTGGCCCAGGCTTCTGGACTGAGCTGGTGATCCTCGCTTTTCTTCATTTCATTTCCCTAGCTCCTACTCTTTCGTTTGCACTTATACAAACAGGACGGAGAACCGTCAAGGACACTGCCTTGCTTCTTATCACCAGGGTCATGTGCTTGCTGATGTGGGTTTTCTCTCACTCTCTCTTTCTTTCTTGGAAGCTCATCACTGAATCCTCTCAGTACTGGTTAGAAGAATCTGGGGTAAAGAAAAAGCATTGGAAGGTTGGGAGCTGGGCTCAGGTATGGTTTATAAGGTTTGAATCAGCTTTGGATGAAGCCGTCTGTATAGTTCACTAGTCCTTGAAATTGCCATTAACTGGCTCGGTGTCCTTAGACAAGTTACTTAACCTCCCTGTGCCTTAGCTTTCTCGTCCTGTCTGGGTCACAGGTGGACCAGGTGAAGACTTCCTTTGTCTTGGTACTTTCCTGAGTTTCTCCAAACTTGCTATTTCTTTTCATCCTTTTGTCTTGCAAGTGAGACCTAGTTTATCACCTTCTCCCTTTCCTTCCAGTGACTTACCGCACCAGCCAATCTTCCTCTTGCCTTCACCCTCTCCATCCTCTAACTCCATTTCCTCAATGGAAGAAAACTAATTTTAAAATCAAAACATGACCTAAATGGCCAGTTAAGATTTTGCCAGCACTCATGTATTTCCAGAGCATATTTGCAGTTACAGGATATTTTTTATGTTCTTCCATACCTGTGGGTTTTTCCTTTCATGTTCTATTATACTTTTTGTTTTATTTGTTTTGATTATTTCAAGTAAGAGGACATGGGCATAATGCTTTGGATTGGTCTCTAGGGCTTTGTGGCAAATTCTTCCACTCTGTTACCATACAGGTCATCTCTGCTTAATTCCCAAAAGTCACTTAATGCATTTTTATTTGAAAGTGACAGCTGCATTTAATGTGATTCCAAGTTACTTTCAATTTATAATCTTCCTTCTTTTACCGACGCCCACTCCCCCTTTTTAAAAAATTCTTGACTTGCTCTGAAATCTTTAATTTAGTCCCTTATAGGCAATGACTCCTACTCATTCAGCCCTAGTGACTGTCCCAGCAAATTTTGGTGAATCAAACAATTCTCTTTCTTTCTTTTTTTTAAAGATTTTATTTATTTATTTGATAGAGATCGAGAGAGAGCCAGCAGGAGTGGGGGGAGGGGTAGAGAGAGAAGCAGACTCCCTGCTGAGCAGGGAGCCACACACAGGGCTCCATCCCAGAACCCTGGGATCACGACTGAACTGAAATCAAGAGTTGGACACTTAATTGACTGAGCCACCCAGGTGCCCCCATACAAGAAATGTTTTTTGAGTATCTGTAATGTACTAGACATAGATCCTGGTTATACAAAGCCTGCCAGGGTCATGTTGGATGAGTTAAAAGAAAAAGTCTTGGAAGAAGAACATGGTGTAACTCAGAAAATATTCCCATTTATACTCATCATCTAAATAGCAGTAGGGGAGGCTGTCAGAATCTGTTTGCAAACTCAAGCCATTTGGGGCCCTGAATAATAATAATAACAATAAGTAACATGTACATCTTTCTTTCTAGTGATCATCATAATAATTTTTTAGGGGAACAGTGTTATTATACTCTTTTCTCCTGGGGGCAACTAGCTTAAGGTGACAGTAAGTGGTAAAATCTGAGATAAAGTCCAAGTTCTAAGTTTACTCTGGTTGTTGGTGAGTTCCTGACTTCTTGGTTTGTTAAAGTCTCTGACCTCAGCCGTTGGACAGGGGAGGAAAATAAAGAATAACAAGAAATAATAACAACAACAACAATAATAATAATAGGATAAAGGCATTCAGTTTGGCCTGTGGCTGGAACAAGATCATAAGAACGGTTTTATAAAAGTGATTCATACTGTGTTTGTACTAGTGTAGTCCCAAACACCTCAGTTACTTCTAATTTTTTTTTCTTTTCTTTTTTTTTTTCCTGAAGAAAAGAAGAAGGCTCTCCTGACTAGAGGACAGCTGGAAAATCTGAGCTTCATCTGCTTTTTCTAATAGTCCCAGGATCCGGGTAAAGGCTACTGTGTCAGCACTATGAAAACAAGGCTGTGCTCTCAGGGCAGGAGGAGGTGACTAGCACTTGTCAAAGAGGGATGTGGTCATCAGGCTCCAAAATCTGATTTCATTCTCTTGGGCTATGTAGTCATATGGTACCTCAATGCTACAGGGGACAAATGGAGTCTTATTAATCTCATAAATGTTCTGGCTCCGTTTCTCCCTGTTCTTTATCAAGCTTTGAGAACCTACTATGTTTCAGGCCCATGTCTAGGCTCTGGGGAATACAAAGAGGCTTTGGACTGATTGACCTTCTTCTCCAGTTTCTTATGGTTTAACATTCTGTGACTATATTCTACATGATTCTGTACCTGAGTATTTCTGGAATGCCATGACTGGCTTTTCTGATGAGAATCTCTCTAGTAGGGGCGCCTGGGTGTCGCAGTCGTTAAGTGTCTGCCTTCGGCTCAGGGCGTGATCCTGGAGTTCTGGGATTGAGCCCCACATCAGGCTCCTCTGCTAGGAGCCTGCTTCTTCTTCTCCCACTCCCCCTGCTTGTGTTCCCTCTCTCACTGGCTGTCTCTCTCTGTCAAATAAATAAATAAAATCTAAAAAAAAAAAAATCTCTCTAGTGATGGGTCTAGCTGCTCTGTTTCCCTTCAAATGAAATAACTGTATCTTGTTAAATGTATTGTTCCAGGGACATCTGCCTTTGGCAAGGAATCAGCCAATTCTAGAGTTAGACGTGTTGTATTTGTTTATTTATGTATTTATTTATTTAAGTAGATTTAAGTTTTTCAAGGCAGTTCTGAGCAAAAAATACAGGTATTGAGATTTCCTATATACCCCCTACTCCCTACTCATGCATAACCTCCCCCTTTATCAGCACCCCAGCACAGTGTAGAGTTGTTACAGTTGATGAGCCTACACTGACACCTCATTATCCAGAGTCCATAGTTTACATTAGGGCTCACTCTTGGCTCATTCTTGGTGCTGTACAGGCCATGGTTCAGACAAATGGATAATGATATGTATCTGCAATTATAGCATCATATAGAGTATTTTCACAACCTTAAAGATCCTCTGTGTTCTGCCTCTTTAGCCCTTCCTTCCCTCTAAACTCTGTATAAATTTATTTTTCTTTGTCTGCAATAACTCTCAAATATCAGACATTCTGATTTTTGTTTTGTTTTGTTTTACTCCCTCCCTCTCCCTTTTCACATAAGGACATTGGGGAATCAGCCACTAGAAATGAGAGGGAGAACATATATACTTTGATCCTATCCCTGAAATTACCATTTCCCCCCACCCTGTAGCTCATCTGTCTGAAACTCCATGACTAATACAGATTCCAGATCAACTGATTGTGCCGTTCTTCCGGGCAATGGTGGATGTCTTCCTGATGCCACATTCTTAGACGCCCTTTGCCCCGTGGCTTTTCTGAATTTAGTTGTGAAAAATAAGAATTTACTTGTAATGAACTTGGCACTTCAAAGAGAGCAGAAGAACTCCTCTCACAGAAAAGATAATGTCCTGTGGGGGGCAGAATATTGAGGAGTCATATTTTATACTCAGATTTTAATCCCAACCCTTCTAATCCCAACCCTTCTATCTGTGCTGGGTAGAAGATAGCAGTGATTATAGTATCAACTCTTTATTGATAACTGACTAAGTACTCAGTACTTACTGTTTCCAAGCACTCTCCTAATCCTCACCACAATATGAAGTAGATATTACTATTCCCCTATCACATCTGGGAAAACTGAGGCATAGAGATGTTAAGGAATTAGCTTAGGGGTGGTGTTGGGATTGGAACCTAGACACTCTCATCCCATCTTTCTTGACCTCAGTTTCCTTCTTATTGAAGTGAAGGTATTGGGCCATATAATCTCTAAGTTTATTTCTATTCTAAAACTTTATGAGTCCTTGAGATTTTACAGATGGGGACCCCACTGTGACAATTGCTGGCTGTTTCATTTCACACAGTAATTGTGAGAAGTACAGCTGAGTGCTCTGATGAGCTATTTCTATCAAGACTGCAGGAGCTTTCCCTGCTGACTCAGTTTTATTTTTGGTTTTGTTTTTTAGGGCATGAAGGTGGCATCAATTGAGACAAAGGGGCTAATATCTGTTTGTTAAAAGGAAGAAAGCATTGACCCATTTTTCTGACCCCAAAGAAGCAGTATCAAGTCCTAAAGATATTCAGCAAACGTGGAATAACACCCACACCACAGGGTTGGTGAGAGACTCAAATATGATTATGCTTGGGAACTGTTCTGAACTTCAAGTTCTGTATAAATGCAAGGAATTATTGGTATCATCTTATAACACTGATTCCCAGTTCAGAAACTGGGGAAACAGTTTTGCCATCTGATTTCTGTGCAAATTGCATTTAAGAAACCTGAACAGGGGGCGCCTGGGTGGCACAGCGGTTAAGCATCTGCCTTTGGCTCAGGGCGTGATCCTGGCATTGTGGGATCGAGCCCCACATCAGGCTCCTCTGCTATGAGCCTGCTTCTTCCTCTCCCACTCCCCCTGCTTGTGTTCCCTCTCTCGCTGGCTGTCTCTATCTCTGTCAAATAAATAAATAAAATCTTTATAAAAAAAAAAAAAAGAAACCTGAACAGACATTCTGCCTCCCACATTAGGGCCTGTGCTAATTCAACAGCAAGACACCCCTAGCTTGGCTCTAGCTTTTCTAGGGTCAAGACACAACAGCTTCCATTAGCAAATCTTTAGCATGTTTGGTCATGAGCAGAGTTCCCAGGTGTACCATGCCACTACATTTCCCACTGTATTTCCCTAACTAGTTAGAAGTGACAAGTGTAGGTAGGGTGAAAATCCTTCCAGTTTCACTTAAATTGCTGCTTGAATTATGGTTTTAAAATTCTTTTTGAATTTTCTCATTCTCATCCTTATCACGAATCTTTAGTTTCTTGCATGGAAAACAGATTTCATTCCTGAACTTCCTGGGCTTTTTTTTGTGGCATCCCACATGTTTGGGCTTGTGTTGCACACAATTTTCTGGCTTAGGGATACCCATTGCTGGATCACACAGAATGGTTGTCCCAAGATGGCCGTCCCAAGATGGCCCACTGAATTGAGAACAGAGAATACCTAATTAACTTCTTGATTTATTGGCTTATTTATTCAATGGGTATTTATTTTATTTAGCTCCCGTTATATGAAGAGCATGGCTAGGGATATAGAAAAAGGGATTGAGCTCAGTGGGTGAGTTTCCAGCCAGCAGGGTGGAGGAGCGCTGACAGGATCAAAAGGATTGTAGCTCCTTGTCCTCACTTCTGCCCTCTGCTCAGTCAGGCTCTTGGAGCCCCACGGGTGGGGAAGACCATTTACCCTTCCCAAGGGCAAAGAAATATAACACGTGGGCCTAGCTCTATAACTAGCCCAGAAGCGTAAAATGTAACCACAGAAGTCATACATAAGAAAACACCTGGAGTGACCAGTGGAATAAGCCTTTCAGTGTTTGTTATGCAGATGAACCAACAGCAGAAGTGATGTTAGTAATCTCTGTATCATTCAATATCAAATATAGTTGTGGATGGTGGAGAAGGGGAGGCAGTAGAAGGACTAGGGAAAGTCTAAGAGAGAATATATCCAGAGAACTACTCTTAAGGAGAGAGGGAGAGGTGGGCCAGACTTTTGAGGACCAAGATTTGGAAAAAATATACACGGAGGCTCCTTGGTGGCTTAGAGGCAACACAAGTTGTCCTTATCATTGATATTAACTGCACATACAAGGCCAACTGGATGAAGCAACTTAATCACAATCACAAGGTCCTGGAAGGCAAAAAGTCTGTCTGGATCTCCTTTCAGAAATTTCCCCATGATTAGCTTCAGTGGATTCTTGCTGTGGTTTTTTAAAAAAATATATATTTTTATGGGTTACACAATCAAATATTTTTCTGTCTTAAGCAAGAGAACATGCAAGCTTACATGTCTGCAGTAATACTTTCTATCTAAACATAAAGAATGAAGATGAATAAGATATTTACTGTTATATGGATGGGCTGTTTTTCATGGAAGCAAAGAGTGGAATGAGTTGAAAATGTATTGTTGGAGAGGAAAGATTTTCCCTCTACCTTTCAAGACTCTTTTGGTGGTCTAAAAATTAAATTGGCCTGAGACAGATTAACAGGAGAAAATCAAATCTAATTACAGAACATACAGGGGCCCTATGAGAATATAAGGCCCCCAGACAGTCAGGCAATTGAGGCTTATATGACCATCCAGAGTTAAAGAGAAAGGGATAGGAGTCTGTGACTTCAACGGAAGGAAGACAGTTCACAGGAAGATGAAAAAATGTTCAGTAAACAAATGTTTGTTGGGCCATGCAGGAACAATGGGACAGAAATTTTGCTAAATTCCTCCCTGTCTACCACACCTAATTCATATTTTACTGTAGTTAACTATGGTGATAACTCCCTACCTGGAGTAAATCCTCGATCTAAAATTTTTTAGGTATTTAGAGAAGAGGCAAAATGAAAACTTTTTGAATTTTTGTTTCTTAAAAAAATAATCAGCCTGAAAAAATGCAATGCCAAAGAGACACATTTGGAGGTGGCAGGTTTTGCTCCCCTATAGTATTGATCTTGGTTACTTGGAAATGAATGAGACTTGTCCTTGACTTTTCCACTGCCCCATTTTATACCACCTCTAGGAGCAGGTATAAAATAATTAGAAATTGTGCTTCTCTGTTTCTCCTCATAAGTGATGGTGGAAAAAATGCCAATTATGAAACATTTTGGGTTTCAAACAGAAAAGATGAGGATTTGGATGCCTCCTAGTATTTCCAGAGAAACTTATACTTGATGAGTTGACCGAAGCTCTTTGGAAGTTATTGTTCATTCGGTCTAGCGTGATTCGATGTGGGAAGGCCTTGGCTCTGCAGGCCTTGGCTCTTCGTTATGGCATTGCACTAACTAGCTGTGACTTAGTAAGTCACTTACCATCTTGTATTTCTATTTCTTTGGCTAGAGCTCAATATATAACTATTTATGGAGGCAGTGATGTGCTGTGCATTCGCTTGTAGAATGACATTAATAATATGCACTCTGGCAATCTCTCAGAATTGGTGTCGGATAAATTTGAATTTGAAAGCCCTTTGAAACATTTATAAACCTCATGCATCTCAGAACAAAAGTCTGCAAATCAAAGAAGGAAATTCTTGCCTCATTTAAGACAAGACTTTTAATAACAAAGCCTTTCACTAAATTAATAACTAAATGAAGTAAAATCAAATTGGAGAGTGTCTTTACAGCAAGCCTGACTTGGTACAAAGAAATGGAAACACAAGGGAACCAAACTGGTGTGTTCATGACTCACTTGAAGCAAAGTTTCTTTCATTTTTCTGTGATCTTGCCATCATCTCAAATGTCTCCTTACTGACACAGACTTTGGAAATTTTTTTCTTTCCTCTCCTTCCATCTTTATGAAGCAACTTGTAGGAGCTATGCAAGGTGCTGGGGTGTAAAGCAGTTTGGGCAACCTGGAACACACTGAAGGTGTATCCCACACTAACACTACGCTGTCAGCACCTCAGACAGGAGAGAGGGGTCAGAGGAATGCAGGATCCTTTCCTTATATCTTCTCTGCCATCCCTACAATGTTGCCTTCATCCAGATGGTTCAAGATAATTTACCACCACACCCATATCCCATATAGCAGAAAGGGAGAAGGTGGAAATGAACGGTATGCCTCTTCCCTTTAGGACAAAACTTGGAAGCTGCACATATTACTTCTGCTCATGTCCTCTGGGAAATGCAGTCTTCATACTGAGCTGTCATCTGGGAAAGAAGAGGAGAATGGGTATCAGGGACAACAAAGAATCTCTGTCTGGGGTGCAAATATGAACAACGCTTGGTCTTTTCCTAAAAGTTGCTTACTTTGGTGGAAGAAAATGGACATATATATAGGGAATGAAACATATTTTTTTGCAACCATCTGCTGTCATTTATTTCAACACTTTTACCATCTGACGCTTTCATTCTATACCCAACGAACAACAACTGTCATTTCTCCCTCTTTCCAGCCTCTGGCAACCACCATTCCACTTTCTGTGTCTAAGAGTTTGACTACTTTAGGTACCTCATGTAAGTAGAATCATGCAATATTGGTCTTTTTGTGACTGGCTTGTTGCCCATAGCATAGTGTCTTCAAGCTTCCTCCATATAACCTTGTTCATAGCATGTGACAAGACTTCCTTCCTTTTTCAGGCTGAATAATATTTCACTGTAGGTATATATCACATCTTCATTATCTACTCACTCACTGATGGATGTCTGGGTTGCTTCCATCTCTTAACTATTGTGAATAATACTCTTATGAACCAGGTTGTGAAAATGCCTCTTTGAGATCTTGCTTTGAATTCTTTTGGATATATATCCAGAAGTAAGATCATCAGATTATATGGTAGTTCTACTTTTAATTTTTTGAGGAAACTCTATACAGTTTTCCATAATGGCTGCACCATTTTCTTTAATAATAATATTTTTTATGTTAGTCACCATACAGTACATCCCTAGTTTTTGATGTAAAGTTCCATGATTCATTACTTGCTTTTAACACCCAGTGCACCATGCAATACGTGCCTCCTTAATACCCATTACCAGCCTGTCCCATCCCTCCCACCCCCCCGAAGCCCTCAGTTTGTTTCCCAGAGTCCATAGTCTCTCATGGCTCATTCCCCCTTCTGTTTACCCCCCTTTCTTCTTCCCTTTCTTCTCCTACTGATCTTTCTACTCCTTATGTTCCATAAATGAGTGAAACCAATGATAATTGTCTTTCTCTGCTTGACTTACTTTGCTTAGCATTATCTCCTCCAGTCCTGTCCATGTTGCAGCAAATGTTGAGAAATCATTCTTTTTGATGGCTGAGTAATATTCCATTGTATATATGGACCACATCTTCTTTTTTTTTTTTTTAATGATTTTTTATTATATTATGTTAGTCACCATACAGGCATCCCGGTTTCGATGTAAGGCTCGATGATTCATTAGTTGTGTATAACACCCAGTGCACCATGCAATACGTGCCCTCCTTACTACCCATCACCGGTCTATCCCATTCCCCCACCCCCCTCCTCTGAGGCCCTCAGTTTTGTTTCTCATAGTCCATAGTCTCTCATGTTTCATTCCCCCTTCTGATTACCCCCTTTCTTTATCCCTTTCTTCCCCTACAGATCATCCTAGTTCTTATGTTCCATAGATGAGAAATCATATGATGGTGTCTTTCTCTGCTTGACTTATTTCACTTAGCATTATCTCCTCCAGTGCCGTCCATGTTGTAGCAAATGTTGAGAGCTTCGTTCTTTCTGATAGCTGAGTAATATTCCATTATATATGGTGCAACTTCTTAATCAGTCATCTGTTGAAGGGCATCTCAGCTCCTTCCACGATTTAGCTATTGTGGACATTGCTATGAACATTGGAATTGCATATGGCCCCTTCTCTTCACTACATCTGTATCTTTGGGGTAAATACCCAGTAGTGCAATGGCTGGGTCATAGGGTAGCTCAATTTTTAACTTTTAAGGGACCTCCACACTGTTTTCCAGAGTGGCTGTACTAACTTGCATTCCCACCAGCAATGTAGGAGGGATCCCTTTTCTCCACATCCTCTCCAACAATTGTTGTTTCCTGCCTTGTCGTTTTTGCCATTCTAACTGGCATAAGGTGGTATCTCAGTGTGGTTTGATTTGAATTTCCCTGATGGCTAATGATTTTGAACATTTTTTCATGTGTCTGTTAGCCATTTGTATATATTGGAAAAGTGTCATTACATATCTTCTGCCCATTTTTTGATTTGTTTATTTGTTTCACGTGTATTGAGTTTGAGAAGTTCTTTGTAGATCTTGGATACCAGTCTTTTATCTGTAGTGTCATTTGCAAATATATTTTCATTCTGTGGGCTGCCTCCTTAGAATTTTTTTTGACTGTTTCTGTGGCTTTAGAAGTTTTTATCTTGATGATCCCACAATTATTTATCTTTTACATCTCTCTTGCACCTTTGGAGATGTCATGAAAAGTTGCTGTGGCGATGCCAAAGAGGTTGCTGCCTATGTTCTCCTCTAGGATTTTTGATGGATTCCGTCTGCATAGTTCTTTGTCATTTGGAGTTTAATATATTTGTGTATGGTGTGAGAGAGTGGTGGAAGATTTCATTCTTTTGCATACAGCTGTTCAATTTTCCCAGCACCATTTACTGAACAGACTGTCTTTTTTCCACTGCATGTTTTTTCCTGCTTTGTCAAAGATTAGTTGCCCAAAGAGCTGAAGGTCCATTTCTGGGTTCTCTATTCTGTTCCATTGGTCCATGTGTCTGTTTTTGTGCCAGTACCATGCTGTCTTTGTGCTCACAGCTTTGTAGTACAGCTTGAAATCCGGCGATGTGATGCCCCCAGGTTTGTTTTTCCTTTTCAACAATTCCTTGGTGATTCAGGGGGACTTTTCTGGTTCCACACAAATTTAAGGGCTGTTTGTTCCAATTCTTTGAAAAATGTCATTGGTATTTTGATCGGGATGGCATTGAAAGTGTAGATTGCTAGGGGTAGCACAGACATTTTAACTATGTTAATTCTACCAATCCATGACCATGGAGATTTTCCATCTTTTTTGTGTGTGTTCCAATGTCTTTCAAGAGTGATTTGTAGTTTCTAGAATAAAAGTCAGCTATGTCTCTGGTTAATTCAATTCGAGATAGCATTATGATTTTGGTGTTATTGTAAATGGAATGGATTCCTAATTTCTCTTTCTTCAGTCTCATTGTTCGTGTATAAAATACAACCTGATGGGGCGCCTGAGGTGGGCGCAGTCGTTGAGCATCTGCCTTTGGCTCAGGCGTGATCAGCATTCAGGATCGAGCCACATCGGAAACTCCTCCGCTGGGAGCCTGCTTCTTCCTCTCCCACTCCCCCTGCTTGTGTTCCCTCTCTCACTGGCTGTCTCTCTCTGTCAAATGAATAAATAAAATCTTAAAAAAAAAAAAAAAAGAAATTCAACTGATTTCTGAGCATTGATTTTGTATTCCGCCACATTACTGAATTGCTCTATAACTTCTAATAGTTTGGGAGTGGATTCTTTTGGGTTTTCCATATACAGTATCATGTCATCTGCGAAGAGAGACAGTTTGACTTCTTCTTTGCTGATTTGGATACATTTTATCCCTTTTTGTTGTCTGATTGCTGTTGCAAGGACTTCTAGTACTATGTTGAATAATAATGTTGAAAGTGGCGTCCTTGTCATGTTCCTGATCTCAAGGGAAAGGCTTCCAGCTTTTCCCCATTGAGAATGATATTTGCTGTAGGCTTTTCATAGATGGTTTTTACGAAATTGAGGAATGTGCCCTCTATTCCTACAGTCTGAAGTGTTTTAATCAGGAAAGGATGCTGTATTTTGTCAAATCCTTTTTCTGCATCTATTGAGAGGATCATATGGTTCTTGACTCTTTTGTTGTTGATATGATCTATCGCACTGATCGATTTGCGAATGTTGAACCACCCTTGCATCCCAGGGATAAATCCCACTTGGTCATGATGGATAATCCTTTTAATGTACTGTTGGATCCTATTAGCTAGGATCTTGTTGAGAATTTTGGTGTCTCTATTCATCAGGGATATTGGTCTGTAATTCTCCTTTTTGATGGGGTCTTTGCCTGGTTTGGGGATCAAGGTAATACTGGCCTCATAGAATGAATTTGGTACTTTTCCTTCTGTTTCTATTTTTTGAAACAGCTTTAGGAGAATAGGTATTATTTCTTCTTTCAATGTTTGGTAGAATTCCCCGGGGAATCCATCAGGCCCTGGAGTCTTGTTTTCCGGGAGGTTTTTGATCACTGCTTCAATCTCTTCATAATTAATTGGTCTGTTTAAAAAAATCAATTTCTTCTTGTTTCAGTCTTGGTAGTTTATAGGTTTCCAGGAAGGCATCCATTTCTTCCAGGTTGTTTAATTTATTGGCATCAAGCTGCTGATAAAAGTTTCTAATGATCCTTCCTATTTCATTGGTGTTGGTTGTGACCTCTCCCTTTTCATTCATAATTTTATTAATTTGGGTCCTTTCTCTATTCTTTTGAATAAGTCTTGCCAGTGGCTTATTGATCTTATTTATTCTTTCAAAGAACCAGCTTCTAGTTCTGTTGATCTGCTCTGCTGTGCTCCTGGTTTCTAATTCATTGATCTCTGCTCTAATCTTGATCAACTGTTTTCTCG
>NW_024425119.1:11355615-11363408 GCF_017311325.1 Ursus maritimus | reverse complement strand
AATATAGTGTCCTTCTGTATCTCTAACTACAGTGTTTAGTTTAAAATCCAATCTGTCTGATATGAGAATTGCTACCCCAGCTTTCTTTTGAAGTCCGTTGGCATGAAAAATGGTTTTTCATCCCTTCACTTTCAGTCTGGATCTATCTTTAGGTTCAAAATGAGTCTCTTGTAGACAGCAAATGGATGGGTCAAGTCTTTTTATCCAATCTGCAACCCTGTGGTGTTTTATGGGAGCATTTAGGCCATTCACATTGAGAGTGATTATTGAGAGATATGATTTTAATGATGTCATGTTGCCTGTAAAGTCTTTGTTTCTATAGATTGTAACTTTCTGTTCTATATCACTCTTGGGGCCTTTTTACTTTTATAGAACCCCCCTTCATATCTTCTGTAGGGCTGGTTTCGTGGTTACAAAATTTGTCAGTGTCTGGCGATTCTGGAAGGTCTTATCTCTCCATCAATTCTGAATGACAGCCTTGCTGGATAAAGGATCCTTGGCTGCATGTTTTTCTCTGAAAGAGCTTTAAAAATGCCCTCCTAACCCTTTCTCTCATTCCAGGTCTGTGTAGACAGGTCTGATGTAACCTTGATATTTTGGCCTTTGTACATGAGAAATTTCTTTGCCCTGGATGGTTTCAATACTGTATCCTTGGATCTAATATTTGCGAAATGCACTATGACGTGACGTGGTGTAGGTTTGTCGTGGTTGAATTTGGGAGGGGTCCTCTCTGCCTCTTGGACACGAATGCTTGTTTTCGCACTTGCTAAGATTAAGGGAAGTTTTCAGCTACAATTCAAATATATCTCTTCTAGAGCTCTGTTTTTCTCCACCTTAGGGGATGCTGATGAAATTCTGACATTGGAGCGTTTCATTATGAGTCAGTAATCTCCCATAACCTACATTCTTGGGATTGGATTTTTGACCAAGTTTCTGTTTTAGCTTTCCTCTTCTATACCATCCATCCCTCCAATTCACTAATTCTTTCTTCTGCCTCATTTACCCTAGCCGTCAGGCATCTAGTTTTGACTGCATTTGATTCATACAATTTTTTAATTTCTGCCAGATTGGCTCTCATTTCCGCCCTTAGAGATTCTATGATACCGTTAATATTTTTTGAATTAATATTTTTTTCAAGTCTACACATCACATCACTTGACCATTATTTACTCCTGTGAACTCCATTTCTGATAATTTGGTTATATCCATATCCATCAGTTCTGTGGCAAGGAGCCACAGTCAGTATCTCTCTTCTTTGCTGGGAAGTTTCTCCTTCTCGTCATTCAGTAGGAGAGGTTGTAGGAACATCCAGAGCCCAAATTAGTGAAGCCAGTACCCAGACGGTGTGCACTTGTTTATAGGGACCTTCTAGAGATGTGGGCTTCTTGATTTTTCAGCCTGCCTCCTGGGGGAGGGGACTGCCGCGCTGATACTCAGGCAACCCTGTTTGGGTAGAGTCTCCCTGTCCCCTGCGAGGAGGGATGGGGTTGGGCACAATGTGAGCTGGTATTTCCAGGCTTTTGTTCTCTGGCGGCTTTACCTGGCAGTTTTCTGTGCCTCTTCTGAGAGTCAGAGCAGCAGTGGTCGAATCCCAGCCTCTGTCTCAGAACAGAGAGATCACAGTCCACTCTCCACTGAGCTCTCTTGGCCACTTTAACTCTGTTTCTGTCAGTGCTGCTAAAAACCCTGCAGCGTCCCAGGATGTGTGTCCCACAGCTGGCGTCCCAGCCCTCACTTCCAGGGCCGCATGTCTCTGTCCTTTGTGTTTCTAACACCGCTAGCCGCCAGCCACCCCCATGCACACTCCCAAGCTCCCGGTTTGAGTCTAGTTCAAGTAGGCGCTCTGGAGCTCTGGTTTTCAGTCTGGTCGCCCGCGCATTCACTGGCTCACGGTCTTAGTCTGTTCTCTCGCGGGTGCCGATACGCGAGCCCCGCCCGCTCCCCCGTGCAGGTGGCTGCCGCTTCCCGGCGCCCGAACGTGGTGGCTCCCTCCCCCTTCCGTTTATCTTCCGATATCTTCGCGGTTTCACGGCTCCCCCCCTCGCTCCTCCCTGGTTTTTGGGATGGTCTGGTAGATATCCAGCTCGACTCAGGGGACCAGCTGAAAAAGGGGACCCCTACTCCTCCGCCATCTTAACTCCTCCCTGGCTGCACCTTTTTATATTCCCACAAGTGTGTGTGTCCAGTTTCTCCACATCCTGTGAACACTTGCTATTTTCTGTGTTGGTTTCTTTGATGGTGTTCATCCTAATGGATGTGAGGTGGTATCTTGTTTTAACTGTTTTATTTCTTACCAATCCATTGATGGAACCACTCCCCTGCTCCCGATGGACTTAAAAGGGTCTGACCTTGAGCCAAAATATTGAACAAAACCATTGTCTCCAGTCTCAAAATTTCCAATGAAGATGTGTACTAGTACCAAAGAAAAAATGGGCCTTAAAACTTCATTCAAAACCAGTGAAATCCATTTTTGGTGTTAGTGTAGTGTGTTTGTTTCCTTGCTCATTTCTCAGGAATTAGCATTCTCCTCCTTCTCTCTGTCTCCTTCTTTTGATTTTTAGCTTTGGGGTTTTGACTCTGGGAATTCATGTCCTAGAGGAACTAAAAGTCTACAAGGCCAACTCTTGTGAACATATACATATCTCACGGTGGGGCTGCCTCCCCCACATCCAATCAGCCACCAAGTCCCTTTAACTGCACCTTGGTAATATCTTTAATATCTGCTTCCTTTTCATGCCTAAGGCCACCACCCTTTTCAACCCCCAGTATCTCTTGCCCATGCAAAGCCATAGCTGACCTGCCTTTTGTCTGTGTAGGTTTGTTAGGTTAAGTCTTACCATGACCATCCTTGATGAAACAACCTCAATGCCCCTATTTTGCTGGGAGAATAATGATGCAACTCTTGCTTTTGCATCTGTCTTGGGTCTGGTCCCAAATGCCATTTCAGACTTTCACTACCTTCTCTCCCACCCCCCGCCTCCGCTGCTCACTGTATTCTCCATCACCAACTTCTCTGTAATGAGAGTAGTTAATCTTACAGCTTTAACTCGTTCTTCAAGGTCCATTTCAAGCTGTAATCATGAGAGCTGCCAACCACACCAATCATTTACTGTAGTCCAATTACCAGTTTATACAGATTCGTTCATTTAATTTTCACAAAGTCCCTCTGAAACCATTACTGTCCTCATCTGCATTTTGCAGATGAGGAAAACAGAAGGGTAGAGTAACGTGGGTAAGCCAGAGTTCTTACAAGGACTTGGATTCACGTCCGGACAATCTGAGTCCAGAACCCAAGTTTTTAGCCACGATTCTACTGCTCACATGATGATGCCTTCCCACCTTTCCCATGTTAGAATTCAATACAGATGAATGATCATTTATTTGGCAACTGCCATGCATAAAGCACAGAACAGACTCTGGAGACATCAGCAATGGAAAGTCGATTAAGATAGTGTCAGCCATCTAATTGATACGATCTTCCTCTATGTTCCCAAATTGATTACAGTTGACATGACCCGACACCTTGAACATTGGTATTCATGCACATTCTTGTCTCCTCCAATATACTATTACTTCATTTTGCCTAGAGGCCTTTCTGTTTGTTTACCTTCTATATCCCAAAAATAAACCCGAAGATATGTTTACTGAATTCAAAAGAATTCCACTCTTACTTCAACTTGTTCCATCTTTCCCACAGGACTTTCCAGAGCAATGCCCCATCCTGTTCCTGCTGTAGAACAATGTTATCAGCTCCTTGGGGACCTGGGCCTTTTTCGTTTCAGCACCTAATAATAATAGCTGATTTTATTATGTACTTTCCTTATTCTAGGCATTTTAATATGAATATATTAATTTAATCCTTACAAAATCCAGTGAAGTAAAACCACTTTTTTTTAGATTTTTATTTATTTATTTGAGAAAGAAGGAGAGACAGAGATAGAGAGAGAGAACGAGCAGGGAGAGGGAGAAATAGAGTCTCCGCTGAGCAGGGAGCATGATGCAGGTTCGGGCTGGATCCCAGAACCCTGGGATCATGACCTGAGCCAAAGGCATACCCTTAACCGACTTAGCCACCCAGGCATCCCTAAGTAAACCACTTTTATCTCCATTTGTTAAAGAGTAAACTAAAGTCCTGTGAGTTAGGTAACTTGCCCATGGCTGTGGAGCCAGGACTGATAACTCGGGCTGCTGGCTCCCGGAGTCTGCAATTTGGGCCTCTTTGCCTAGTGCACGGTACTTCCCAGTAGCTCTGTAAACACTTGTTAAATAGACATTGTTTTGAATTCCCGGCACTGCTTTAGATTTCTTAGTATCTCATTATAAACTGCCTTTTAATATATATATTATAATATATATATTGACATTATATATATAATGTGTATATATATATATATATCCTCCACGGTTATAACTCCAAAGAAGAAATCAGTTTGAGGGCTTCTTTTGAATTGTTCTGGGTACTTACACTGTAATTGCTGGGTCCGCAAACAGATGTTAGAAAAAGGCTTGGTCTGACCCTGGAAGACTGGGCTAGACTTTATCTGTATCTGATCTGTGAGGTTAGATGGCCCATTCTGGGCTCCCTGTTCTCCAGAGGAGAAATTGAGTCTTAGACTCTGGAAACTGCTTCTTACGGGAAGAGTGACTGTTGGCAAGTGGAATGAAGGAAGCACCTTACCCTGGGTCAAATGCTCCCAGGTGCTCCAGGGCCTGTGTCTGCTGAGGGTGGGAATTAGGGAGGGACAGAGACACATCCATAGGCTATCACTCCTAGCTCAACCCACTAGACTGAAACTGATCTCACTCTGAAGGAAATGCAAAGGCTTTTGAGATCCTCTAACACTGTCAGGAAACTTCCCATACTTCCTGCTAGGCCTACCTTTCAGCATTTAATTTAGCATTTAACGTACAAATCAATTTAATACAATCAAATTAATATCACGTATTTTTCAGAAAGGCAAGTGATAGTTTCCCTCTCCTCCCCCACTCTAATGAGGTCAAATCTTGGTAATATAATTCTAGTGTTTCCTTTTTATTTTATTTATTTATTTTTTAGGATTTTTTATGTATTCACTTGACAGAGAGAGCACAAGCAAGGGGAGTGGCTGAGCAGGAAGCCGGATGTGGGGCTCGATCCCAGGACCCTGAGATCATGACCTGAG
Organism: Ursus maritimus; assembly: GCF_017311325.1. Classification (NCBI taxonomy): domain Eukaryota; kingdom Metazoa; phylum Chordata; class Mammalia; order Carnivora; family Ursidae; genus Ursus; species Ursus maritimus. Next base: position 11,358,246 of record NW_024425119.1, on the reverse strand, counting down.
CCGAAGGCAGACGCTTAATTGACAGAGCCACCCAGGCATCCCTAGTGTTTCCCTTTTAGAAGACCAGAGACAGATGAGATCAGAGACCAGTGACGAGGAGTCATCCAGTCATTAATTTATTAACAAATATTTACAAATATTTGTAACAAATATTTACAAAAATTTATTAACAAATAACAGCCAGACACTGCGCTAGGTGCTGGAGAAATTTGAGGGAATGAGATAGGGAAAAACGTAAACTTTTTTCAGGATGGTGCAGAAATTGGAAAATACAATGATATTTACTTCTGACATCTCAAGAGAAAAGAAGGGCCCAATTTTTTATATATGGCCCTCAAAATAAAACTGAGGTCAACAGGTTAAAATAATAATAAGGCATAATTAGCCATTGCAAGGAATAATTGTCCAAATATGAACTACTCTTTTCAAGGTAGTGAGTCCCCCACCACTGGGGCTGTCAGGCCACTTGACAGGTGTGTTATATAAGGAAAAAATATTACTCTTATATTAGAAAACGAGACACTGGAGTTCTGGTTGAGCTGGATGCAATTTAATATACCTTCAAGCCTTGAGATTACATGATTCTATAACATTTGCTAGCATATGTAAAGTCAAGAAGGCCAAATAATTTAATAATACATAACAGAATGATAACCCCATGTTAATTTAAAAAAACCCAGTAATGATAACTGTCCAGTTTTATTCAGCTTGGTTCCTCTCCTGGACCCTCTGTGTCATACTCAGATGGTGAGAAAGAGTGACATGTCTTCAGGAGGGGAAACCAAATTGCTCCCATTTTTCAATATAGAGGTCACCAGGTAGATGTCGTTTCACTGACTCTGGGGGAAACTGAGGCAAATAAAAATGGAAACATGACCATTGGAAGACCACCTAAAGCAGTATCTGTATTTTAGGTGGTTGAGCTGCCAAACAAAGCTTCTAGAAGAAGTTGGTTGTTTCTGCCCCTAATACCTGAACTCCTAAGCCCAGCTCTCCCCCAAAGAGATCCTACTTTGCACATTTGGAATCCATTCTTGCCGTTTTCTAGGATAGGAGATATACTCCTATTGTAGCTGATGCAGATAAAACTCCCCCTTCTTCCACTGACCTATGACTTATTGGATTATTGCCTCATTTGAGTCCTATGGTTTTGCCTGCAAGTTTTTTGAGAGCTTCTTGCTTCCCAAGCTCGTGACTGTTGTGTTTGGCATATACTTCATTGCACAGGGCTTGCCAAGGAAAGGAGGTTTGCAGAAGAACAAAATGTTCTCTAATGTATATGTGTGTTTCCCCCACCTTTACGGTGAAGCCTGTGCTGTGCCACACTTCCCAGAACAAGCCGGCCACGAAGAGGTCAGGGCCATAACTGGGTGGGGGCTGGGGGACGAACAGCGTGGTTGAGAGCATTGGCCCTAGCACCAGACTGCCCACAGGTTTGCTTCCGGATTCTGTAACACTTACTGTGTGACCTTTCGTGAGTTCCCTAACCTCTCTGTGCCCTAGTGTCTTTATCTAGAAAAGGAGAATAATAAAATTACCCTAGGTTTGGAATTGGATAAAATAATATATGCCTGTGGCACACAGTTAAGCACTTAACTAAGTGTGAGCTGTTATTATCACTATTACTGAGAGTTTTCTCCCAATGGTATTGTCAACCCCATGCTTTCTGAGGAACAGGACTCAACTGTGACCTTTTAAGTAAAGAAAACTGAGACCTACAGACGTCATGGGAGTTTGACGCCGGGATGGGAGTCCTGCATCTGCGGTAAAGCCTCCTTTCCAGGTAAGGGTTGTGATGAGTAACTGAGCGCCCAGGCTGATTCACATGAGTCAACCCCACCGTCCTGTCTGCATCTCCTGGGAGGGGTCCTCCAGTCAGGGCTGCAGCCAAGAGCACATGGCGACTTACTACTGCCCCCTAGAGGACTGGGGACGTCACTAGCAGGAGCCAGGTCCACCTGGCCAGGAAGTACTTGAGGTTAATGACTCCCGGACAGAGCGTATCAGGGGAATCCGGAGTCACTCAGGCTTTCAGCTTCTCGTCTGCTCACCGAAAAAATGGGGGTAATAATGCTTCACACATAGGATCGTGGTGAGAATCAAACAAGATAGCACATGTGAAACCTTATGATTTTAGCTAATTTTGTAGTAGTAATAGTAGTAATTCTTATTCTCTTGGACGGTTCTCTTTGAGGGACCCCCTGTGGGGAGAAGACTTTGCAACAGGGCAGGGCTCTCCCTTAGAATCAGAGTAGTCCGCAGACTCTGACTGTGGTTCTTAGTCCCACACTCTGATACAAAGCGGCTCTTCGGGGGCTCTGTAAAGCAATATTCGGCCGCAGCCTGGATGACAAACTTGCGACCTCTGGCCAGGTAGCGCGGCTTTCTCCCCTGCCTCTCTGAGAAGCAGATAGTGGGGCCTAGTGGTTAAGGGACAACCTCATTTTGCCCAAGTCCTTATCAGAGTTTTCCATACTCCTGGCTTCGCCCTGCCCCCAGTTCCCTTTCCCACCTTTGCTCCAGGGGCATTCTCATAGTTCTGTGGGCGAGGCTTGCTTTTTCTTTTCTTTTCTTTCCTTTCCTTTTCCTTTTTTTTTTTAACAACCACCTGAAAATGCCGCCCTCAGGGAC
>NW_024425119.1:11310501-11355607 GCF_017311325.1 Ursus maritimus | reverse complement strand
GGGGGTTGCATAAAAGCTCAAAGGACCTCTGCCCGCACAGCACAATCGCGGGGCCTGCCACCTCCCTTCTGCCTTTCACCAGCCCCCTGCGCTCCCGGTGGCACGATGCTCCGGAAGACCCTGATACTCACAGCCTGGTTGGCCCTAGCTGTGGCTTACCCCGTAATACACCAGAGTAAGTGCATCCCTGGGACGTCTGTTGGAGAATGGAACTAAAATTCTTTTATGGGGTGTGTGCGCATGTGTCTTTCTGCAGGAGCAGAAAGAGAAACAGAGACCAGCAGTGAATGTGGTAAAGTGCAAGTCTGTCAAGTTGGTGTTAGTTGGGGATGGGTGGCTGGCTGAGTCTAAGATGTGGATTTGGTGATTGAACTGACCTAGATAAAAAGGCAATAAGGCTGGGCCAGATGGGTTTAGGATGGTTGACGGGAGAACTCCTGAGGGTTTACTGGGGTCCTGTTCACTCTTGGGCCCTACGGAGGCTTTATTCTATTGAGTGCAAGTTGAAAAGTCCTAGGCTGTATCCTCATTTTGCAATAGAGTATAGTTCAAAGTGCTTCAGCAGCTAATTCAGTCTCGTGCAATGGAAGTCAGTGGGTCTGGACAGCTGTGAATCGCACTGAGAAAGAGACAGCTGTCCTCATGAACCAGACAGAAAGAAAACTTTCCCCCAAAAGCTTTCTTTCCTAATTCTTTCTGAATTCAATTTGATCTCTCAGGAGGAGGTGTGTTCATTCATTGGCATTTAAATAATTATTTTCCCCCATCCTCTTCCTCCCAGTGCTCCCTCTGGTAGCTGTCACTTTATCAGATGGGTTTGGGGTTCTTCACTCCATATGGATGAATGATAAAGCACAGTGACTATATTAGAGAGCGAATGCTTTTGGCCTCATTGGCGGGGTGCCGGTCACCTGTTCACCAGGCAGTCACAGTGACTGGGTATCTTTCGTATCTTTCGCTGTAGCCCAAGAAGAGCCTGTTGTACACTCACCAGGCCTGTTCGGTTATGATGCTCTCAATGGTAAGCGAGCCCCCGAATGTCTGGATTGTGCATTCTGTGGGACAGACTGGAAAATGAGGTCCTAGACTTCAGTCATTAGATGAAAACATGATAGGAGCAGCCCATTTTAGAGTCAATTCTATTCTTGTTTATCCATTTTGGGAATAGCTATTTTCCTAGCTCCGTGTCCCCCTTTGGTTTTTGGTATTTGTTTTCAGGGACCTGGGAGGATCATAGGGGGGATATCCGTGGAATTTTTATTCTGTTCCAATCTGACCAGTTTGCATACAGAGGCACAGTATTGAATGCTCCTTTCCACACTGACCCCCTCAAAAGACAGTGGTGTAAGAGCCTCTGAGGGGACACTCCTGGGTGGCAGTTAGTCTTCTGCACTTTCTAGCACTTGGCAGAAGAGAAACTTAGGGTGAGACCGTATTTGATTCAATATACCCTTTTATGTTCCGGGTTTTCCCCAGAAAGAGATCTAGCTTGGAACGGTGTAGAGATGGTGAAAATAGTCTTTCTAGAAAGTATTTAAACTATTTTTTTTCCTTTTTGGCTCCTCTAGAATTAATTAGTGACCTAGACTTGATCACTGACCTTGAGTTGATCAGTGAACTTGAGTTGATGAGTGCCCTTGAGTTGACCGCTGAACTAGCGTCCACTGTTGACCTAGCGTTGGCCATGGTAGAGTCCACCTCGACCCTGGAGGCCCCCGCTGATGTGGAGTCCACCACTGACCTGGAGTCCATGGTGACCCCAGAGTCCATCGCTGACTTGGAGTCCACCACTGACCTGGAGTCCACAGCGACCCCGGAGTCCATCGCTGACCTGGAGTCCACCACTGACCTGGAGTCCACAGCGACCCCGGAGTCCATCGCTGACCTGGAGTCCACCACTGACCTGGAGTCCTCCACTGACCTGGAGTCCACGGTGACCCCGGAGTCCATCGCTGACCTGGAGTCCACCACTCACCTGGAGTCCTCCACTGACCTGGAGTTCACGGTGACCCCAGAGTCCCCCACTGATGTGGAGTCCCCCTCGACCCCAGAGTCCACCACTGACCTGGAGTCTCCCATGGACCTAGTCTCCATTAGTGATGTAGAATCGACCACGGATGTGCATTTTGAGGACGCCCAAGCTTTCGGTAGGTGACTGTTTTGGCTTCAGAGGAGGCCTGGGCAGGAGTGGGTGGGTTCCCATTTTTTGCATTTCTGAGGGAAAGCCTGCCTTCCTAAGTGTACTTGATTCTGCAGTGTAAGCTTATGATCATACCTATCTTCCATTTTCTTGTCCTAGAATTATCTACTGAGGTGGAATCGCTCACTCATACCTTTGAGGAAGCAATCACTAAAGCCATGGGTAAGGATTCCTAACTTCAAAAATGCAGAAATTTCTTCCTCCCTCCATTCTTTTGTTTATAGATGATTGCATAGAAATTTCCTGTGGTAACTTACACATTTGGGGATACTTTTGCTGCTTTGAGGTAGAGTAAATTTTGCCAAAAGTTCTCCAAAACTTGAGGAAAATTCAAGCATTTCTCCAGGGTGTCAGGAATTGGACTTGGTTGAATGCCAGCATGGCGCCATCCCAGAGGTTTGCCCAAACCTGATCAGGACCAGCCTTCTGGGCTTCTCAAAGAAGAGGTGCTCTTTGGTGTCTCCAATGGATCGAAGGATGTGGTGGCCAGAAAGGGGTTAATAATTTCCTTTTCTTTTCTAGTTCATTACAATTCAGTTTACATAGACAACTTTTTGAAAGAAGGTTATGGTAAATGTAAATATTATTTGAGTATGGACTGAACAAAAGAGAAAAGGAATTTAAAAGCTTCATGAATTAAGCAGTGGTCTTATCTCTGCCCATCCCTCTTTCAAGTCTCCACCTTCTTTCATTTTTCTGTATTGCACTTAGCCAAGGGGCCATAAGATTTTGATGCCTTCTACCCCCCACAAAAAAACCCCGATCCTTGGAGGGATGCCTGGGATTTTTGTCAAGAAAGACCCTTGGCTCTTACCTTCAAAAGCAGATTTGTATACCATCTGATCCTTATGTCTGCAAATAATAGCTAACATTTATTGAGATCTACTATCTTCCAGCCCTGCTCTCTAAGTATATTGGGGGTGTTGCAGGTAGTAGTTGGAGGAATCCAGAAATTGTATATTAATGGAAAGGACTATTAAAAAAGGGTAGTTTCTCTGGCTTTAAAATCTTTATCTAGGGGAGCCTGGGTGGCTCAGTTGGTTAAGCGTCTGCCTTCGGCTCAGGTCATGATTGGGATCGAGCCCCACATCGATGCTTCTCCCTGTTCTACTCCCCCAGCTTATGCCCCCGCACACTCTCTCTGCCGGTCAAATAAATAAATAAATCTTTAAAAAAATAAAATTGTCTTCCCTGAAGAATGTACATCATTTGCAACATGAAACTCTACTTCAGTATTGTGTTCTAACTATCCAAACTGTCGTGGTTGACTAAATCAGTATTAATGATGTCTTGCCCCTGCCACTTCCCATGGGGCATTAGGAAACATCTCATGTTTGACTACAAGATCCATCTGGTCATTTCTGCTAATATACTGGACCCCATACCTGCTTCTCAAGAGATGCGTTCAGACTATGGAAATTACCAATGAAATAAGACTCTTCATTTTTTTCTCTATGTAATGCAGTTATTTAACCTTTTTTTTTCAGTTTTATTGAGATGTAATTGGTGTATAACATTGTATATAAGTTTAAGGTGTACAACATAGTGATTTGACATAAATATGTATTGAGAAGCTTTGATTTTAAATAGGAAGAGAAAATCCAGCCTTTAAATTTAAAATTCAGCCTTTTAAATTAAGAAACTTACTCCTTTATTTCTAGAAGATGTCCCTGCTGCTCATTCAGAAGAGCCCATGACCAGAAGACCAGGTGACGCCAAACATCTTTGTCTTTTTTTTTTTTTTTTCTTATCGGTCTTTAAGGGATTTCTTTTTTTCTTTCCTTGGGAGGTTTTCCAGGACAGACTTAAGAAGTATCAGACTCTGGGAGGTACTCTGCCTACGCTACACCCTTCTTACTCAGGTGGCATGTTTGGTCAGCCGCTGGGGGAGTAGAGGGTGTAGAGACACACTTCTTACACATGAAGGTATGACCAGTTGGGGTGCTGCTCTCAGGGACTTCTGAGTGAGTGGAGACCTCCCCTGCAACCAGATTCTCCTCGTGGAGTGCACCTGTGTTTCATTTCTACCGGTAGGATTTCAGGCATGGCAGAGGGCCGTGGCATTCGGAGAAGGAAGGTCTGGGGGCCACAGACTTAGTGGAACCCTCCATTTACCAGAGCTGCTTGAGGCTCTTAGCTGAATGCCAGACATACTGCGTGTGATCTTCACTGACGGGAATATAACCATTTCTTTACTTAATTGCAGACGAGCCAAGCACCTCTGCGGGAGGCAACGAGTCCGTCTCAGTACTTTCTTGTAAGTTTCTTCTCTCTTGCTCTGATTCCTGAACAGGGGTTTGCTACCATGTTCAGTGCCGGTTTTCACACAGTGACAAAGGAGTCCAGACTGACTCAGAAAAGTGCACATAGAACTCAAAGACAACCTCTTTCCTAAGTTTATCTTGCAAGTCTGTCTGGATGTGCAGCAACTAAATACGCATAGGATAAAGTCCTCTCCCTTGGGTTTGCCAAGATTCCGTTTTTCTAGTCTATCTAGGACATGGATTCCAGTTCAACCTGTGGAATCTTCTTTAAGGGAGAGCCAGAAGAAAGGCCTCAGATTTTCCAATGCACAGAACATACAATTCAGTTAAAAATTGTAAAGCCTCAGAGCTCTGAATCAGGAGGTCCCAGTTTTAATACTTGGCTTTTTTGGAAGCCTCTAAAATGGTTTCTTCATGAAGTAAAATGGCTACCTGGACAGTGTGTAAATATCTCCCTCGAGGCACAAGGAGAGGGAGGGAGAATAAGGAGTTAAACATCTGAAAGAAATTAAGTCGCATGTCCAAAGTCACAGTGGGCAGTGGGAAAGACAAGTCTGATCTTTTGCACACTAGTTTCTCTTGTTTCTCATGGTAACTTTTTTTTTTAATTTAGAAAATGAAGCAAATTTTCCATTAGTTGGGAACATCACTCTTCTAACCACAACTTTCTAAGAAGATTCTGAGTTTCTGAACAAAGCTTCCATTATAGGAGACTTGACTAATTGTAAAGGACTAGTGAGACATAAGATGTATCCGCTGAGGATAAACGGAGGGGCTGGAGTTACACCCACACAGAGGAGGGCTGTCTCTTAACCATGTCCCATCTCCTCGGGGCACAATAAATGTTTTTTGGAATTGAATTTTGAGAGGGGTTTTTATTTTATGAAGGAACAAATGGCTTAGTTGCCTTGTGTTAGTACCAATAATAATTTTATTTCTCTCTGGTAAACACTTTATAGCCAGACTCCAATTCTTGATGGCCCCAGGAAAGCATGAAATCAACTATGGAAAGTACATTGGTTTTCCTATTCCTGCTCTAATGAATTATTGCAACTTTGGTAGCTTAAAACAACACAGACTTATTATTTTACAGTTTTGTAGCTCAGAAGTCCGAAGGTATCTCACTGGGCTAAAAATGTGTCAGGGTGCGGGGAGGGGAAGTGTCGGTGGGGCTGAGTTCTTTCTGGAACGATCTATCTTCTTGCCTGCTTTGTTTGGCCCTCTTTGATCTTGAAAGTCCACAGTGGCTAGTTGATGCTCATTGTATCACAGTCACTGACACTGACTACCGCCTGCCTCTTCCATGTACATGTAAGGACCCTAAAAACCCTTTGGGCCCCACCTGGATAGCACAGGATAATCTTCTGTTTCAAGGTCAGTTAATTAGCACCCTTAATCCCTTTTGCCGTGTAATGTAACATACTCACTGATTCTGGGGATTAGTAGGTGAGCATCTTCGAAGGCGTTCTTCATACCACAGATAGGACATCTCACTCCAGAGCTGGTGTGGTTCGGTGCAGGATGGAGACAATGACCCATGCTTTCTTTATATTTGCACTAAATGTTTACAAAAGGATATGTATGAGTTTTGTGAAATTAGTCGGCATTGCACGTGTGTGTTCTCAGCGGTGTGCATACACAATAGTGTAAATGACAAACTAAAGTGGCAGAAATTTAGACTTGGAAGGGGGAGAAACAGATTTTATGTGTATCTCTGCCACTCGTGAACCCAGCTTCCTTTTGTAAAATGTCAGTTGCACCAGGTCAACTGAAAGTTCCTCTTTTCTTCCTAGTGTATTTCAACAAGTAATACACCAATGTTTGGGATTGTTAATTTAAAGAATTAGTAGTTTACTAGCTTGTCTCAGGGCAAATGAGTCCATGTTCTTCAGTGATGGATACACACATGCAGTAAATCCCTCACTCTTAGGATGAGCTTGGACCAGAGCCTGTCGGTGCTTAGAGTTCTTCACCCTGGCTTCATTGAGCCCCTTGTCTCAGGTCTTCTCCTCTAAATAGAAAAGTAGTTCCAAGGCCTCTGCTGAACCCATTTAAGACGATAAATCTATTTCCGTTTTCCAATCTTTCTTCCCATTTTCTTCTTAATTTCACGTAGATTTTAGCGTGGACTTTTATGATGGACCCGTGGAATGGTTTGTGAACTTAAGCCAGGAAAAGAGTGGACTCAAAATAAGCCCTCGTTAGTGTCTATCTAGAATAGAAAAAAGATTTCATTTCAAATTCTGACTGATGAGTTAAAGGTGGCTGCCTAGAGAATAACGAGATGAGTACCAAACCCGCGGATTGGGTGAAGGGGGAGTTTGTAACGTGTGTGCTGAGTATTTTGCTGATCCTGGTAGGAGTGGCATTGAAGTGATGGCTGTAGATGAGCTCATTTAGGAAAAGTATGTATAGTGGAGAAGTAAGGCACTTGAGAGCCTGGGGAAACTTGACACACAGAGCAAGCAAAAAATGAGGAGCCCCCCACAATTACAGTCCTCATGATAGTGGCTACCACTGAAGGCTCACCTGTGCCAGGCAGGGACTGAGCAGAGAGCATTACATAAGTTATTTACACCATGTACAAGTTGGTAGGATATTATTAATTGCACCGTAAAATAAATATTATTTGTATAATTTATAAACAAATGCAAATATTGTACAAGTTCTGACAGTAGTGTAAGCTATTATGTTTCTATAACCCAGGAACATCCCAATTTTCAAATATTTGGTTTGCCTTGGGCCCTTTGCATTTACTGTGGTGATAGATATGCTGGGGGTTTAAATCTGCCATTTTATTTTTTGCTTTTGGTTTATCTTGTGTTTTTGCTGGTTTTTTTTTTTGTTGTTGTTGTTTTGTTTTGTTTTTTACTGTTTTCTAGGTCTTTCCTTCCTGTGGGTTGCTTGAACATTTAAAAAAAATCCATTTTGGTTTCTCTCTAGGATTTTCGAGTGTATCTCTTTGTACAGATTTCTTTGGTGGTTACATAGGTGTTACATTGTATGCACGTAACTCTCCACAGTCTGCCAGGGTCAACATTTACCCACTTTGAGTGAACGATAGAAATCTTACCTCCTCCTTGTCTCCTTTTACCTTCTTCTCTTCAATTGCCTTAAATACTACTCTGCAGATGTGTAGACCGTATCACGTAGTGTTATTATTTTGCTTCAACTGTCAAACATATTTAGAAAGCTTAAAAGAAGAGGAAAGATGTATTTTATTTACCCGTATTTTCCCCTTTCCATGGTTTTCTTCCTTCTTGGTGTTCCAAATTTCCTTCTTTTATCATTTTCTTTCTGTTTGGAGAAATTCCTTTAGCCAGTCTTTTAAGGTAGGTCTGCTGGTGACAAATTCTCTTTGTGTAACTTCATCTGGTGTCTTTTTTTCCCTTCTGTTCCTGGAAGATAAACTCACTGTATATTGAAATCAAGATCGACAGTTCTTTTCTCTCAGCACTTAAAACATGTGCCACTTCTTTCTGGCATTCATTGTTTCCGATCATGTTTTCTGCTATCATTTGTATTATGTTTTCCTTATAAGTAAGTTGTTTATTTTGCTGCTTTCAAGATAATTTTCTTTGTATTTTCTGATGTTTGACTGTGTGTCTTGGTACGGATTTCTTGGAGTTTATCTTGGTTGGAGTCGGCTTGCCTTTTTGAATCTTTAGGTTTACATCTTTTACCAAATTGGGGAAGTGTTCAACCATTACTTCTTCGAGTTCTTTCTCAGGCCTTAGAGTTCTCTTCCTGAGGCTCAGGTGACAGGCATATTAGGCTTGTGTTACAATACTACAGGACTCCGAGGCTCTGTTAGTTTATTTTTTTCTGTTCATTTTCTCTCTGTTCAGATTGGGTAATTTCTCTTGTTCTATCTTCCAGTTCAAGGATTCCCCCCCCCTCAGCTGTTGAACCCATCCATTAAGTTTAAAAAATTTGGTTATTGTAATTTTCAATGTCAATTTTCTAAAATTTCCTTTTGGTTCATTTATATGCTTCAATTTCATTGTTGAGACTTGTTTCTTTTGCTGAACTTTAAAAATTTTTTTCATTTGATTTAAGCATGTTTGTAATTGCTCATTGAAACATTTTTATGATGTCTGCTTGAAAATCTGTGTCAGATTATCACGACATCTCTGTCATTTCCTTTCTGACATCTACTGATTGTCTTTTTATTCAGATTGAGATTTTCCTGATTCTTAGTGATTTTCAATTGAACCAGCTTATTTTAGGTATCGTGAGGCTCTAGATCTTACTCAAAGCTTCTGTCTTAGTTGGGTTCCTCTGATACCACTCCAGTAGGGGAAAGGCTTGGTTTAGGGGGGATGAAGCATACTACATTATTGCAGGTGGGGGCAGGATTATAGGTTTTCCCCTCAACCTCTGTTGACACCAAACAGGGGTGGGCTCTTCATTATTGCTGGGTGGGGGGTGGAATTCTGGTTCCTCAGGAGACCCCACTGGCCCCACTTAGGCCTCTACTGATGCCACCTGTTCTGGGAATAGAATTGCCTTGTTACTGCTTTCCATGTAGTTTCCATGGACACCCCCCCAGTGTGGAAAGGATGGGTGCTTCCTTACTGCTTGCTGGGGGAGGAAGGCCAGGTTTCCTACGTGGTCTCCACTGGCTTCATGGGGTGGAGAAACTGAGGTGTTCAAACTGCCAGCTGGGGAAGTTCCAGTTCATGTTGATTGGCAGGTCCATCAGCTCACATGGTTACATCTTTTTCCCCCTTAGTATGAGTATTTCAAAGAAGATAATATATGATGAGAAGAAACAAGAAAAATCTAAAATAAAATACAGGAATTTTACAGTTTCGTGACAAAATGGAAACATACATCTGCGAAGGACACACAAAGTGTTAGTTCCTAGGTGGTGGGAATTGTGATTTTGTATTTATCATTATGCCCTAAGCCCCTAGTAAAACAACTGGTGTAGAGAAGGAACGCAATAAATACTTGATAACTGAAAGAAGTAATGAGGGCAACAATCAGAGAGTTGGAATATAACACATAACATGCAGTATTATGGAAACAAAGGAAGAGAGTGTTTTAAGTAGGACAGGATTATAAAGGATGTCCATCACTGCTAAGAAGCAAGTTAATAGACTGAAAAATGCCCATTGTTTTAACAACATAAAAGTTACTGGCTACCCTGATGTGAGCTGTGTATGTGGAATGATGGGAACAGAAGCCTTGGTTTATAAGCCTTCGGCAACTTTTTGTTTTGATTTCTTAGCGTATTGGTAAATTGCTTTCCTAAAATATACCTGAGGGTGACTTTAATTTAGTAGTAAAAACATTTTTCATCCCCTTTCTTCTCAAAGGCCATACCCAAACAAAAACAAGAAACAGAAATGCAAACACCATCTTTGCTAAAAGGGTTATAGGACATTTTAGGATGATTATAAGGACAATTACGAGCCACAATATATGAAGACTGAAAACAGAATGGTTAATGACCTAACAGAAAGGACAAAGACAATGCTTAAGTACCTGTGTACATCTGGTTGGGGAAAATGATACCGAAGAGAAGTATGCCCGTTGTCCTCACAGAGCACTGGCAAGGCTCGAGGACTGTAGGCACAGGTGCTCTGAAAGGTTAAAGGAGGGGTGATGATGTTGGTAAAACAGGTGGCAGGAAACAGGTTCATATCCTCCCTTTTTCCAGCAGGAGAGAGAGATTAATTTTCTAGAAAACCGAACCAGAGAGGTGAGGGACGTGGGCTGGCTGAAGTCACTGAAGAAGATATGAGTGGCATGCTGGTCAAAGGCAGGGCCATTGAGGGAAATGAATGCAGAGACGCCCAACGTCTTAACCCGGCCAGCAACCAAGTGCCAGCCGTGAGGATTATGCCTGCCAAGCAGGAGACGGGAAGATTCTTCTGAAGACTCAGAGTGGTCTCAGAGCATCTGGAGATAGGTCTTCAACAAAATAGCTACCAGGCCCCTCCGTCATCCTACTGTGTGCACACATTTCTACAAAGTCTTTGCAATGCACACGGAGTTTTCTGATTATCTCAGTATCTAATTTTTATGTATGAAACGAAAGCAGAGAATTACCAGATATTCGAAGAAAATCTCCATCAAAAAACACTTAAGATTAACACTAAAAGGGGAATTCGAAAGAAACATAGATAACATGAAGAGCAGAGGAAATATTTAAGACTATAGTTAATATATTCTGAGGGATAAGAATAGATACTGTTCCTTGCAACAAGAATAGGATGCTATTAAATAATCAACCAGGGGTGCCTGGCAGGCTCAGTTGGGCGGGCATGCAACTCTTGACCTTGGGGTGATGAGTTTAAGCCCCACGTGTAGAGATTACTAAAACAATACTAAACAGTACTAATTCACTAACTTACTAAAAACAAAACCTTAAAAAAGAAAAAGAATCAGAAAACAAATACATTTGTAAAGTTAGTTGACGTTCAGGCAAAGAGACGGTCAGTAGGTGAGAAAAGGAATAAGAAAATTCAATTAACACACATTTCAAGGAAAACAATGGGAAAGTAATTATTAATGAAATGCTGAATTTCCCAAAACTTGAGGGTAATTCTCCACATTGAAACTGTCCAGTGATTATCCACAGGCCCACACTTCGCGTTTGCAGGCGCCAGTGCAGCAGTAGGAATGGAGGCCTACGTACTTTAACTCTAAATGTGCCCAAGTTACAAACTGAGCTAGGCCCTAGGTTCAGGTCACATATCCACCCAAATCCACTGCCTTTTCCTTGGAGATCGCCCTTTTAACGAAGCCTAGAGACAAAAGAAGCCTTGTGTTCCCCTGCACCAGCGCAGCCCATGCAAACAGAGATAGGAGGAGGCAAGCTGCTTGCAGGAATAGCAAGGAGGAAGCTGGTCTGGGCTGACGGTTGACTTGGTCAAGCTTCTACGGGAAACTGGCTAGACAAGTTTTCCTCCCTCTTGCCTCCTGGTTTAAGATTTCCAGAAAGTTTCAAACACCTCCCCAATCTGTATCATTGAGCATAGAAGTAGCAGATAGCATGGTTACCCATGGAGGGGGTGGGAGAACCAGTTTGCCTTGTCTCTGGTGCCCCAAGGCAGAAACTGAATTGTTTCTCTTGACACATTCTCAATTCTGCATTTTCAGGGTTGAAGGGCCCCAGTTCAGCCTTTGCCCCTCTCCCATAATTCTTGTTTTTTAAAAATGTACTTGCTGAGCTTTTAAAATATTGTCTAATGACAATTTGGTTTCGGTGTTTGTGTGGGGCCCTTTCTACATTGCAGGGCCCAGGACAGGAGCCCATCTTGGGATACAGTGTCCAGCATAATAGATGGAAAAACAATCCACATCAACATATATCTACTTAAATTTTAGGGAGAAAAAGATGATCCTGAAGGTTTCAGTGAGAAAAATAGTCATCTACAATGAACTGAGAACCAGCACGATAATGGAACAACAGTGGAAGTTAAAAAACAGTAAACAGTGTCATAATGATTCTTTGTAAAAATAATTTTCGTCTTGGAGTCTTACACCCAGTCGGAGTATCAACTGAATGTAAGCTTAGACTAAAGTCATTCTCTGACATGAAAGATCTTAAAATATTTTGCCTCTGACGCGCTCATTTGCAAGCAGAGAAGGCATGGTGTGCTTCACCAAAAGAAGAAAAAGCCAGAGAAGACGAAGGCATGAACTTAAGATAGTGATCATCCTACTTGCTGTGGTTTGAAGGGGTGGGCTTCAGAGCCCACGGGCAAGAAAGAATTCCTGAGATACTTCTGGTGCCTGGTGGTGTTATTAAAGCCCAGGAACAGGACCTGAGGGCAGAAAGGCAGTTTCCCCAGGGTTGTAAGGAGCAACTGATTCTATACTGTGGCGTTGGGGGAGGTGAAGATAAGGGAAGTTTCCAAAAGGACTTTATATGCTAAAGAAGACGCCTCGGATCCTAGAGGACAGGAGTCCAGTGAAGGTTGTCTCTTCCCTCTAGCAAGGCATTCACTTTGAGACCTTGGGAGTTTTCTGGAAGAATGCTATATTCTGCCTGCCTCAAGTACTGGTCCAAGAGCGGCGGGTTATAAAGACATTTAATTTTATCTACATTTTCTTCTGCCCTTGTTCCCATATCACTACTTAAAAGGAAGAAAAGAAAATCTCCAGGACAAAAGCAAATGGTCTGACAGGTTTGAGTGTGAGGAAAATTGCCTTGAGAGCGACTTTGCCGATCTAGGTGGAGGTTGCCGGATGGCTTAGATGTTTAAAAAAAGAAAAAACACAAATAAGCAAGGAAAAGAGAATTATTAACTCTTGGGAAAACGAAAAGTTCTGTGAAGAAATACAAGTGTAATTAACAGGTGATGTTAGACGCAGACGTTGGTGACTATAGGATTTAGCAGTAAACAAAAGGCAAAAATAGTTTTTCATTCTTAAAAAAACCCCAAAAAACCCACCACCAAAGAATCTTCAGCACCCGGAGCTGGACAGTGCAGGGTTTACTAGGAGGGAGCAGCCCCTTTACTGTCACTCACCCCAGCTCCGTGCTCATCAAACAGTTTGGGGAGAGTGAGGTTGTTATCAGAGGTCAAGTGGGGAGTGAAGGGTTGGAGTTGGGAGCTTTCCTTCTGCGTTCTTGGTACCTTCCCCTCCATGAAACCACATCGGGGAGGCTCCAGGAGAATTAATTACCATGGGCATGCTATGAAGGCACACATGACTCGGGTCTTTCCACAATGTCAGCTTTATTCAATCAGAAAGCAAAGTGAAATCACAATAATAAAGCAGGTTCAGGATTCCAAACTCAGTGACATCTCACCAGGTGATTAAGCTTGGCTTCTTACACAGCACACAGAGCAGGCCATAATGAGTAAGGGAAGGGTTAAGGTCTAGGCAGGGAGAGATAGGAGGCCCTGACTCCCCTGACCTGGCTCGCAGAAATCCTAAATGTGGAGAAATGCTGAGGGGTACAAAACCAGAGATAAGCGAACAAACCAGACTACCTGGTCCTGAATGTTAGGAAGGTTTTTTTTCTTTTTTTTCTTTTGGCAGCTATGTTGTAATCACAGAGAATGACCAGACCTCAGAGAAGTGAGCCATTAAAGATGTCGTCAGTAGTCCTTGCTCAAACCAAGACGGCCCAAGAATCTCAAGGCCACAAGCTTCCTTTCCCTAGAAACCCTCAGTGGCAACCTATTCGGGACCCCTCTCACTCTAGAAAGATTTTTCTTTCCTTTCTGCTCTCACCTTCACTTAATAAACGTTCACTTCACCCTTTTGTGTCCGTGAGATTCGTCCTTCGACTCCGTGAGACAAGAACCCTGCAATCCTGTAACAACAAGCCGCACAACAAACAAGACAACGGAAAGAAGGACGCAGGAAGTCAACGAACCAAAGGCGAAGTCGGTCCGCGGGCCTGCAGTTGAGATAAGGCCTGGGTCCGGTCGGTCAGCTCTGGGCACTCACTGCTTCTGACGTTCCAGCAGCGAAGCATCTCGGTTCTATTTGGAGATCCACTGGGCAGAGCCTTGGGGGCAGCTGCCTTTTTGAAGTGGTCACACCTAGAGGATTCAGGTGGGAAGAGTCTGACATTTTGCTGCCAAAATCCTCTGTTTTTTAAAGGGATTTAATCTGTCTCAGGATCCCCGAAGACCTCCTCTGGTACTGCTTGTTATCAATTCTGGGGTGTCAGCTGACGCTGGTCGGTATCTGCAGTACCTTAACTGCTTGCCTCCTTGCTGGACACAGGCCCCTGCTTGACATGAGAGACTCCATTTTGCTCTCTACAGGAACTTCCCTTCTTCTTCCCACCTGGTGCTTTGCGCTCCAAGAAACCACATCCTGGCTCTGGGAGAATTGTAATCGCCTCTTCATGTCACTGTTTAACAGACACCTGGCTTCTCCCCAGGCAAGTGATGACAGAGAGGTCAAGGGAGAGATTGAAGAACAAAAGAGAGTGACCAAGATAAAGTAACAGTGTCAAGAGACAATATACCATTTCTGCCACATTCTATTTTTAAAGTTAACTTTACTTAAAAACAAAAACAAGAACAGTTCACCCATTTTTCCCCACTCTCCACCTGCGGCTTCTGGCGACCACCAATCTGTTCTCTGTATCTGTGAGCTTGGATTTTAAATGATTAATTTTTTATTTAAGATTCCATAAATAAGAGACCTCATATGGCATTTGTCATTTTCTGTCTATTCACTTGACAGCCTGACACTCTGTAGGTCCATTCATGTTATCCCAAACGGCAAAATCTTCTTTTTTATGCCTGAGTATTTTATGGTTGTTATTCCTTATCTTTTGGTCATTGCTATCTAACAGGTGTAAGGTGATATCTCTTTATGGTTTTGATCTGAATTTCCCTGATGATGAGTGATGTTGAGCATGTTTTCATGTGTCTGTTGACCACCCGTATGTCTTCTTTGGAGACATGTCTATTCAGATCTTCTGCCCATTTTTTACTCGAATTGTTTTTTGTTTTGTTTTTGCTGTTGAGTTGTATGAGTCCTTTATATGTATTGGGTATTAGCCCCTTATCAGAGATATTATTTGCAAAGATTTTCTCCCATTCAGTAGCTTGCTTTTTTGTTTTGCTGATGGTTTTCTTTGCTGTGTAGAAGCTTTTTAGTTTGATGTAGCCCCACTTGTGTAGTTTTGCTTTGTTGCTTTTGGTGTCAGATTCCAAAAATCATTGCCAAGGCCTATGTCAAAGAGCTTATCACCCATGTAATATCTGCCACATTCTCTTGGTTACCCACATTTATCCTGATACAGTGTGGTAGGGGCCTAATGAGAGTATGAATACCAAGAGGTAGGGCTCTTAGATGCTGGTTATGTCACAATGATAACTATTTTGATTTAAAAAAAAAATGCCTTCTAGGTATAACATCAACAATACAATCCAGGAAAGAAATAATTGAGAAGCTGGACTTCATTAAACTTAAAAACTTTTGCTCCGCAAAAGATAGTATCAAGAATTAGAAAATATTCACAATAGGGGCGCCTGGGTGGTTCAGTCGTTAGGCGTCTGCCTTCGGCTCAGGGCGTGATCCTGGCGTTCTGGGATCGGGGCCCCGCATCAGGTTCCTCTGCTGGGAGCCTGCTTCTTCCTCTCCCACTCCCCCTGCTTGTGGTCCCTCTCTCACTGGCTATCTCTCTCTCTGTGTCAAATAAATAAATAAAATTTAAAAAAAAAAAGAAAAAAGAACATATTTGCAATAAACATCTGCTAAAGAACTGTTATTCAAAAGAGACAAATATCTTCTTTTTTTTTTTTTTTTAAAGTAGGGTCCACACCCAGCATGGAATCCAGTGCAGGGCTTGAACTCACGACCCTGAGATCAAGACCTGAGCTGAGATCATGAGTTGGAAGCTCAAACGACTAAGCCACTCAGGCACTCCTCAAAATAGACAAAGATCTCTTAAAACTGAAAAATAAGAAAACAAGATGTGAAGGGTTGTTGCTATCTTGAATATCAACCACAAATTCAAAATGAGAAAGGCTCTTTTTGTCCTGCCTAGGATCTCTCAAACCCTACTGTAGCAGGACTTCTCTGCCTTCAGTGCCTGCCATTCATGGTCACACTGGTTCGAAGAATAAAGAGGTAGACCAGAAGAAGAGTGGTGGGCAGCAAAGCAAATTTATTAAGCAAGAGTATAAAGCTCCCAGAGAGGGAGGGGGCCTTAGAGGATTGCCCATGGAGTTTCTAAGTTTAGGGATTTTTATGAGCTCTTTTGTGAAACCATCTTAAGCAATCAGGGTGTGCTGAGTCACTCTAATCAGGGCTTTGGTCACACATCAGTCTACCTATTAGGTTAATATCCACGTGCTGATGGTCTTTTTTTGCTGACATCTGGGGGCTTAGGTCTTAACTGCCCTTTGCCTATGATAGGGACAAATGCCTTGTGGTTAATGGTCTTATTTTAGGACATTTTGTAGAAGTAATGTCTGTAAAGGCTGCAAAACAGAATGCTAGTGCTGTTTGTGTTAGCTGTCCTGACTCCGTAGTTCTTGTTGGGGACCCCGGCCCTGACTACCTATCTGTCCAACTAACGCCTAACACTACCGCTAATTTAGGTTAAGTGCTGTGGCATTTCAATGCCGTATTTTAGTATACTTCTGCACTCTCTCTTCATTAAATACTTTCCTTATATTAACAAGCTTTTTCAAAGGGGGTGAACAGGAAGAAACATTTGGATACAATCTTCCACATAGGGCTCACGGCACACTGAAATATTGAAAGCGAGAACATCGGGCTCTGTTATCTCCACGTCTCTCCATAGACAGAGAGAAATTTCATATCCTGTTCTCTGCCCCTGAAACAGCGCAGATGTGTGTTATCTCCTTCATCTGCATGGCATGCCCGAGCCAGCCCACGTCTATGCACCGTCTACTTTGATTACCATCATATCTTCATAACTGAACGTGCCTGTGTGGGTCTCACCATCCTCCAGTGGGTCCTTCACAGTGCAGTCAGAGACACCTCCCTAAACATGCATGTGGTACCTTGTCATTCCTCTGGTGAAATTCTCTATTGGGTTTCAATTCTGCTTTAAATAAAGTATAAGAACTTGGCGTAAATGAGGATACAACTTGCCTTATCCCTGTCTTCAGAACTCTGCAGGCTCATCTTTTTTCTCATTTCCCTCCCCTCCCTACCTGCTTCCCCACCGGCATCTCCCGAGCCCCCAGCAATGTCACAGCACCTATGGATTTGTGCTCTGAGCTGAACTCAGGGCCAGCAAGGCCACTGAGAGCAGGACCAGCTGCATCTTGGAGGAAGTTCTAGAGTGGTTCCCAACTCTACTGGGAGAAACCAGACAGCTTCCTTTAGAAAGATGAGCAGAACAATGGCATCTGTACATTCCATCCTGGATGGACCTTATCACTGGGTAGGCTAGGTTATAGTTTGCTCACATCAAATCAGCTGTGTCCCTTGTTTCTTTTTGGGACTTAGCCCAGCGGGATGGGGGTTAAGAATGTTGTTAGTGTCCTATTTCTAAAAGATACATGTGACTTGGGCAAAGTTTTTGAAGGAATAGTGTCCAAGCAATCAGCACAGATACTACACAGATATTAGAATTGTTCTGCCCTTGTTTGATTTTCAGTCTGTTTTGGTGAGACTGTTTCTCTGTTTTTCTTTTCTTTCTTTTTTATTTTATTTTTTTTAAGATTTTATTTATCTGTCAGAAAGAGAGAGAGCGAGAGAGCATGCACAAGCAGGGGGAGCGGCAGGCAGAGCGAGAAGCAGGCTCCCAGGTTCCTGGGATCGTGACCTGAGCCAAAGGCAGCTGCCCAACTGACTGAGCCACCCAGGCGCCCCGTTTCTCTGTTTTTCTACTGTGTTTGCTCGTGCACGTGTGTGTGTGTGCATCTATGCGTTGGCAGTGATCCTTTAGCCAAAAGTGAAGATGGTCGATATCTTTGGTTATTATTATAGTCCCAACTTCGTCCTTCATGGAGTGTGTGTATATGTCTGTGATATGTAACTAAACTTTTTGACGATATAGAAATAATTTCTGTTCAACTTTAAAATGTACGAGGCAAACACACACTTGAGCCCACATGGATGGCGGAAGGATGACCCTTGGCCTACTTGGACCCCACAGATCATCCAAGGTTCTCTGGATCTGGCTCTAATAGGAAAGTCTTGGTGTTGCAGAACACAGATGACCTAAAATTTCCTATTCTTTTTTTTTTTTTAAAGATTTATTTATTTGAGAGAGAGAGAGCGAGTGCAGGGGGAGGGGCAGAAGGAGAGGGAAGAGAGAAACGCAAGAAGACACTCCTCTGAGCGTGGAGTGGACGTGGGGCTAAATCTCACGACCCTGAGATCAGACCTGAGCCGAATCCAAGAGTGTGTCGCCTAACTGACTGTGCCACCCAGGTGCCCCAAAACTTCCTATTCTTTAATATCCTTGGGAGTTATTATATTAGTGAAAGCAAAAGTGGACACAGAATCCACCATGGGAGTTCTAGAACAGAACAAAATGAATACACAGTTCCTTAAATGAATCATGCCATTTTACGCCTCTGGGACTTTATCCATTTGGTCTTTTTTCTAAAATCTTCTGTAAGATTTCATTTGGGCTTTATTTCACTTAGGAAATATTTTGAACCACCCTACCGATAATTTAGTGGCCCCAGTTACAGACTCCAACAAGATGGTCTGATACCCCTTCAAAGCCTCAGTTGCACTGCACTGATGTTCTCCCCTTCAGTCAGTTTCTATGCTGTTCTATGCTATTTTTCTTCAACACAGGGAATTTTCTCTGCAATATTCTGACACTCACTTCTCCCCATTCTCCTTCTGCAACATATTGTTGATATTTTATCTGCTGAATCAATCTTCCCTGTGCTTATTTTCCCTCTTATATCTATTGTTATGCATTTCAGAGGAACTCCTTAATTTAATCATCTAAATCCGGTGCTATCCTACTTCTTTGCTAGCCTTGTTGCCTTTTAGTTTTTTAATTTGGCAACAAGGTATTATTGCATTTCCAAAAAGTCCTTTTAGTTGCTTTATTCCTCTCTCCAGCTGCTGATTATTCTGTCGTCTTTAGTAGTTGCTTGCTCATCTTTTTTGTTGAAGATTAGCCAGTATCATCAGCTGCCACTTATTTCAGGACTAGTGTTCAGTTTTTGTGCAGGGCCAGTGGTAATCTGGGATGGTTTGGTTGGGGTAACACAGGGAGGACCATGTGGCCCAAAATCCTAAAGACAGGCTCCTTGATAGAGACAGATGAGTGGATTCTATGCTATGCCCATGAGTGTCTGGGTCTGAGCCTTTTGCTAGGGTTGCAGATAATATTACACGAAGGCATCCCAGATAACATTGCCCTTGCAAGGTGACTAGGCAGGTTGGTTTCTTTTCCTGGTATAATTATGATTGTATTCTAGAAGGGGAGGATAGATTAGCAGTTGGCAAATCTTCTCTGACTAGGTAGGAAAACACAATGGTTCATGGGAGGAGGGGAGTAGTTTCTTGAGTCTAACAGGTCCCCTCAGGTTATTGGAATGACTATCTCTGGTTTCTCCAGACACAATTTGGGAAGGGAAATGGGAGCTGAGCAGTCTGGAGAAGCTGGTTTATGGTAGACCTTCAGGCAGGATAGGAAGGTCAGAGACAAGGCACAGAAAGGAGAGTGCCAGGCACGCTTACTCACATTGTGTGGGTGTCTGTGAAAGGGGCAGTCCTGCTGGAAGGCAGGCTTCTCTTGAGCTTGGAACTGAAAAAGAGCAGGCGATTTTTCAAAATATTACTTAGCTCAGGTCCTTTCACTAACCTCTTTAGTTTCAGCAATGAGTGAAACAGGTTAGTGTGTACTGAGAAAGTGTATGTTGGCTCCGAACTCACCAGACACAACAGAAAGAGAGAAAGAGAAGACTGGCAGTTAGGAAGCACAGGGTTGAAGCAATGAGCAAGACACGAGCATGAGCGAGGCACCTTGAGAGGAACTGAAGCTGTCAAGCAATCCACTTGCCTTCTAATATGAATGTTTCACTAACGTGTCCGAAATAGAATTGTTGACTTCCAGATCCTAAAACCTGCTCTCCCTCAATCTTTTCTCAGTTAATGACAGTTGTTTTAGGCATTCATTCAAAAATATGGAAGTCACTCTTGACCTCTCACTTCTCTTACCCCATTGCCCATGAGCTAGTGCAATTGGCTTTCCCTTCAAAATACACTGCAAACATGACTCCTTCCATAATCTCTGCCACAAGACGCGGGTTCAAGCGGTGATCATCTCTCTCCTGGAGGACTTTAACAATCTCCCAGCTGGTCTTGATAACATTGCCCTCTACCACATCTGGTATCAGTTCTCCTTACAACAGCCAGAGAGATCTTCGAAAAATATAAATTAGATCATTTTGCATAAGAAAAATACAAATTAGATTATGTTGCTTAAAATCCCCCCCATTTTCCCATTGCCCTTGTAGTAAGATGTGCATTTCATACTTCAGCTCTTTCAACAACCGTATCTCTCTTTCTTGAGAAATGCCAAGCTCCCTGAATGCGAAGAAAGCAGAATCTGCATTCTGTTAGGTGCATTGATTCTTATTGTCACTCCTCATCATATTTGTGCTTGTGAGATTATGTCCTTATTTTACAAGACTTATTCCTACCCACCCATTGATTCAAAAAGAAATAAACAATCGTCTCTGTTTTTGTCCTGATGGCATGGTTATTTAGCATCTGCTTCTCAGCCTGCCCAGGGACTTGGAAAAATAGGCTACTGAAGATTTAGAAGATACAATAAACAACATTTCTCCTTCTCAACTTTGGTGCCAATTGAGAAGTAGTCTCAGGAACTACAGAATGGAAGTTGTCTTTGTTTTTTGTTTGCAGAACAGAAGTTTTAAATTTTAATAAGGCCCAGCTTATCAATTTTTTTCTTTCATGGATCATTCTTTGGGTGTTATATCCAAAAACTCATCATATGGCTCACCTAGATTTTCTCCTATGTTTTCTTCCACAATTTTTTAGATTTGTGTTTTACATTTAGTTTTTGATTTGTTTTGAGTTAATTTTTGTGAAAGGTATAATGTTTATGTTTATGTTCTTTTTTGTTTGTTATTGCATATGAATATCCAGTTGTTCCAGCACCACTTTTTGGAAAAAGTATCCTTTCTTCCTTGAATTACCTTTGATCTTTGTCAAAGATCAGTTGACTATATCTGTGTGGATCTGTTTCTGTCCTCTCTATTCTGTTCCAATGATCTATGTGTCTACTTTTTTCTCAATACCATGCTGTCTTGATTGCTGTAGCTTTATAGTAAGTCTTGAAATCAGAGTCAACTTTGTTCTTCTTCAATATTGTCTTGGTTAGTCTATATCTTTTTGCCCTCCATATGAATTTTGAATGTGTTTATTAATAGCTACAAAGTAGCTGGGATTTTGATTGGTATTGCATTGGATCTATACATCAAGACTCATCAATATTGAGTCTTTCAATCCATGAACATGGACTATCTCTCCATTTATATAGGTATTCTTTAATTTCTTTCATCAGAATTTTGTCATATTCTATATATTTAGCTATCTTTCCATTTTAAAGTTTTGGTTTGTGCTCCTCCTGAGAAACATCATAGGAACTAGAAATCATTCTCTCCATCTAATGCTCATAAAGCTAGACACTGAAATTGTATTTTTATATGGGCTTTACTGGAACTAAAGTGTTATTTCCTTAACATTAAGTCCCTTTTCTAAGACCTGTTAATGCAAAGCTTAAGCCTCAGTCAATCAGATTTATGCCAGCCACAGAGGTATCACACTAAAGTCACAGACATTTCATACGAGGGTCCTAGAAAGCTTCCCTATTAAGGCCATAGAGGTTCTCACACTAAGGCCATAGAGGTTCTCACGCTAAAGCCACAGAGACCTAGTAAGGTCTTGGAAGTCTCTCACTAAAGCCACAGAAATCTCATACCAAGTTCCAAATGTCTCACTCAGTTTCACTTGCCGTGAAACTGGCTTAGAAACCCAGGAATTTTTGTGTGACTCCCAGGAAGATTATTCAAATTTCAACACATGGAAACTGTAGGGGTTTTCTACAAATTTGTTCTTGTCCTTTGAATACAGTGAAAACCACTGGATTATCTCATGTTGCTCTTTATGCTTTATCTACCAGACCAAATAGAGATTATTAGTCTGCCTAGTACTGTCAAAGTCTCTGGTTTGTGATGATGGGATGATGAAGAGTCCCACAGGATCTTTTGTTTATCTGATCAGTTTTCAATCTTTGAACTTAGAGTATCAATTTGTACCCAGTTCTGCTCTGGTGGTCTCACAGTAAATAGAAATAATTATTACATACTTTCTGGTTCTGGATCTGAGTAGTGACGACTGTTAATAATAACTAATCCTTGTATATAGTTTAGAAGTTTACAGGGCGCCTGGGTGGCACAGTTGTTAAGCGTCTGCCTTCGGTTCAAGGCCTGATCCCAGCATTCTGGGATCGAGCCCCACATCAGGCTCCTCCCCTAGGAGCTTGCTTCTTCCTCTCCCACTCCCCCTGCTTATGTTCCCTCTCTCGCTGGCTGTCTCTGTCAAATAAATAAAATCTTAAATAAAAAAAAAAAGAAGTTTACAAGCATTTTTACCTATTCCATCCACTTTAATCTTTAATTTTGTGACTTAGGAAACATTTGCTCCATTTTAAGAGGGACTATCCACAAAACCCATTAGTAAGCTGTTAAGTACTAAATGCACTTTATTTCAGTAAGAAAGCTGGTCTCAATTCTAGGGACCACCCAATGCTTTCCATGGTACTCTACATCTTGCCCTGTCCTTTTACTCTTATGATTTTGAATGTGGATGAATAAATCAAAATGCCAGCAAATATCAAGATCTTGTGGCACTGAAGGGAGATGCAGTTCCCTGGTTGACTCACTTGAAGGTGTGGGGCTTGGTCTGCTGTATCGGATACAAAACCTAATGAGAAAGTGGCATTTAGGACACAGAGGGTGCCTGTTCCCCAGCTAGGAGAAAAGAAATTATACATTCCATTTCAAATATCTTCCTCTGGGGTGCCTGGCTGGCTCAGGCAGAAGACCATTAGAATCTTGATCTCAGCGCTGTGAGTTCGAGCCCCATGTTGGGTGTAGAGACTACTTAAATAAATAAAGTTAAAAAATAATAACAATAATAATAAATTTAAAACAAAAAAACCCCAAATATCTTTCCCTAAGCTAAGCTTTTGGGTCCCTGTGGAAAACAAAGAAGAAGATAATATGCTAAGTGTCTTGCTATGCCATAAAAAGAGGCACAACATAGGTATTAAAAGCCCAGATTCTGGAGCCAGATGATCTAGGTTTGAAACCCAGGCCATAACTTACTAGCTTTGTGATTTATTTTTCTTATCCCCAACTCTGATGTGTCAGGATTTTCCCCCACACCACTAAGCAATTCTCCAGTACCAGCTGGGTATCCTAATGGTCAACTCAGTTTTGATGCTTTCAGTCATAAGATAAAAAAGGTCTGAGGATCTAATGTGAAAGATAGTGACTATAGTTAATAACCCTCTTTGTATAAGTGGAATTTGCTGAGAATAGAACTTAAATATTCTCACATACACAAAAAAGATAAATATGTGAGGTAATGGGAGTGTTAGTTAACTAGTTGAGGAGAATCTTTACAATGGATTCATATATAAAATCAGCACAACATATACTTGAAATATTTTACAATTTTGCATGTCAATTATACCTCAATAGAGCTGAAAAAAAGAAAAAGATCTGTTTGCAAAAATTCCCATAAAGTTAAAGCAAACATAATAACAAAAATAATACAGTGGGAAACATTTGTGAAATGAATTGCAGATAAAAGATTAATACACTTAGTATATATGAAATTCTTATATAATAGAATTAGACCTATTTAAAAACCTATGGTGTTAAGAGGTAATTAATGATAATGAAATATTAATGGCCAATTAAATAGAGAAAAGATTCTCAACCTCACTAACAATAATAAAAATGTACATTTAAGCAAACTATTTTCTGCATAATGATCATACTGGCCAAGATTTACACAAATGGGTATACTCAGTGTTGAGGGTATGGTAGAACAGTCACTTAGATTGTTGTGGGAAGGAAAATTTGGTTTATTCTTTCTGGAAAAGAATATGTTTCAAAATGTAAAAGGTAAAAACTTTCAAAAGATAAAGGCAAGGAAAATCTATTCCATATAGCAACATATTTTAAAAAGGGGATTACAGGGGCACCTGGGTGGCTCAGTCGTTAAGCGTCTGCCTTCAGCTCAGGGAGTGATCCCAGGGTCCTGGGATCAAGCCCCGCATCGGGCTTCCTACTGGGAGCCTGCTTCTTCCTCTCCCACTCCCCCTGCTTGTGCTCCCTCTCTCGCTGGCTGTCTCTCTCTCTGTCAAATAAATAAATAAAATCTTTTTAAAAACATAAAAAAAAATAAAAAGGGGATTACATGCATCCCCCAACAAAAGTTGAAAAAGATGGGCATAGAAAGTGTTTTTCTTTAAATCACTACTATATACTGTTATTGAGACACACCTGGATTAACAGACACACACACACACACACACACACACACACAACCTGAAAAGAAACTGTATATAGAGAATATATTCTTAGGTAAAAGAAAACAAAATGAAAATGGGCATAAAAGTAGAATTCCAGCTAAATATATTATAAACTTTATTCTCAGGCCTCTCCCTCTGCTCTCTTTCGTTTTTCTCACATATGGTCTGTTAATTGACAGAATGTATCCAAGCTTAGAGGACTGGGACACATGCTTGACTCCCTTCCCTTCCCTTCCCTTCCCTTCCCTTCCCTTCCCTTCCCTCCCCTTCCCTTCCCTTCCCTTCCCTACTGCATTTGGTCTCTGAAGAGATATTTTTACAATCCATGGTCTGATTTTTAATTAAGCAGCTATAGAACAATATAGGTATGGTTTTTATTATGATTTTTTGATGATACAGTGATTATCTTCTATTTGTGACCAATGTTTCAAGTCAGGCTGTCTGTTGGTCCACTCCAACTGCGTTACGGGACAGGGATGTGGTTATTTTCAGCAAACCTTTTCAGTTCCTTCCATCACTGTAGAAGATATTTTGTGACTTTTAAAAACAATTGTTACAGGATTGATTTTTGCATGTGTGATGATTTCTGCTATGGTAACATCTCATTCGCCAACTCGGAATTAGGCATTGATATGTAATTTTGCATATTTTCTGAGACCAACTCATATCCATGATTCTAGTTGTGAACTAAAATGTGTGTCAATTTCTAAAGAAGAGAAAATGAAGACCAAGCCGGTCTTTAGAGGTTAAACTATGATACCTTCATGACCACAGATTTAGATCATTTAAAAAAAGAGAGAGAAAGAAAGAAAGAAAGAAAGAAAGAAAGAAAGAAAGAAAGAAAGAAAGAAAGAAAAGCAAAAACAAACAATAGTAAGTAACAGCAAATGCTGCTGATCAGATCCATGCCCCACATCGGGGGCAAGGGTGGATATGTGTTGAAATCCCATAGAGTAATTGCAGGGATTTAGAGTCTATTTTGATAAACCCAACGTGTGTTCACATTGTGCATTCTTAACACCATAAGCATTTAAATAAACCCTCATATATTGGGTGCTTGGGACCAATAAAAAAGATCAAAATGGCACCAATGGCCCAATCTTCCAGTCTCCCATCTCCTCAGCCAGATTGGAGGGTTGCCCATGGGGTAGATACAGTAGATCCAGTTTAAAAGTGACATAGTGTAAAATGGTTCTGTAAGGACTATGTCTGAAGTATTTTGGATCCATATCTTTCTAATCTCTGGGAGAGCCGCAAAAGTAAGGCTAGATATCACAGTTTCATTTTAATGAAAAAAAAATTTTTTTTAACATCAGCTGTGTTATAATCCATGAACAGAGCTCTTCGCACCTCCATCTGCTCCTGTTCGTGGAAACCAATCCAACTTTGCTCTAAGGCCTCTTTCTCTATGGCATAATTACTGTTGGCTCTAGGAACCATATTTAATAAATCCAACCTTTGTTTTTTGGGGGATGCACACAGTTAATTTTAGTTAATTTTATAAAATCAAGTCAACTTATACCCATTATTTAGATCCAAGTACTTTCAATGAATACTAAGATACTGTAGAAGAAAATTCCAGTTGTAGAGTCTAGCATCTGCTTTACTTTTCGTTATCCTAACCACGTTTTGATAACTATAAATAGCTTTAGATTATCTTCCATAGTTAAAGATACAGACACAAATTTGTTAGGCAAAGAAAATGCAAAAAGAATGATAGAATATCAGTCTGTATTTGCACGTTAGCAAACAAGAGAATATCTCCCCTTATTTCCTCACATGGAAAATTGCACTCTATAGTATGGTTAAGAGAAACAACACAAGGGACTGGACTAGATGAAAGGAACAGAGCTGATTATTCGTGGAGATAGAAACTGCCCGTACAAAATTAGAAGTGGTTGCTTTTCAACTGGAGACAAATTCATGACCTAGATATGAAGCAGGAAATTTTAATATATTTGACAATGAAGTCAGAGAATTTAACGTCCTTGGATGCATACCTAAAATGGGAAAATGTGCAGAATAATGGTTTAAATTTTTTAAAAACACAGAGGCTTTGATTATATCTAGTGTGTAATTAATACATATTGGCTGAAAAATAGCTAAAGCCATTTCAGACTTTTTAACATTCTCCACAAAGGTGTTGCATACTTTTTTGTGTGTGTGATTTATTCTTGATACTTGATATTTGTTGAAGTTATGGAAATTTCTTTTTTTTTAAAGAATATTTCATTTTAACTGTTTGTACATGGTATGAAGAAATGGAACAGATTTTTGCACATTTATTATGTGTCCAGAAACCTTGTAAATGGATCATATTTTAACAATGTATTAAAGAAGCCTTTTGGATTTTCTGTGTAATCTCAATCATCATCTATGAATAAGGTCAGTTTTGTTTGTTTTGTGCTTTACAATCTTACATCTTTTATGTCATTTTCTTGCCTTACTGTGATTGGTGGAAACCTCCAAAAAAAACCAGACATAGTGAGATGTTTTTAGCTCATTTGGTCCCAAACTCAGGGGGAATGAATTCAGTGTATTCAGGAAAACTCCAGGTTTTTGTACATATTTTTATCAGGAAAAAGCATATTGCATTCTATTCCCAGTTTGCTAAGAACATTTGTTATGAATAAATGTAGATTTATACTAAACTTTTTTTCCTGGCATTTCTCCTTTAATCTATTAATGTACTGTTTACCTTAATTGGTTTTCTAACGCTTCATTATTGGGATCTCATTGACAGGGCAGTTTGGCTTCTAATCAGAGCTATTCTTTCTATACTAAGGACCTCCTTGTTACCTCCCTGTAAGAGACCCTTTTGTTAATATCAGGAAGTATTGGTTATTCTCTCTCTCTCTTTTTCTTTCTTTGTTTTCTTTTTTCTTTCTTTCTTTCTTTCTTTCTTTCTTTCTTTCTTTCTTTCTTTCTTTCTTTCTTTTGGTTATTCTCTCTTTTTAACATTCCTTGTCCTTGGTTGCTTTGATAAACCTTAGCCTCTGGATTTCCCTTTTCTATCTGACTGCTTTTTGTCTTTGGTTTCTTTATCCTCTGGTCTTCCTCAGGGCCTTAGAACTCATCACCTCTTATGAGATCAAGTATGTGCTGATAACTCCCAAATCTCTGCTTATAATCTAAATTTTTTTTCTGAGCTGCAGTCACAAATACCCAAGTGCCTACCGCATCTACTTGGATGACTTAACAGATACTCCAAAAGTGTTCAAAACAGAACTCACCATCCTCCAACTTTTCTTCTGTCTCCCCACTTTGCTTCTAAACCTACTCTCCCTCCAGGGATTCCCTCAGGTCCCAACACTGCATGTATTCAGGTGCAAAAGAAAAGCCTGAATGTTCTGGCTTCTCTTCCTTTTTATAGCCCCAAATCCATCACTGAGACTTACTAATTTTACCTCCTAAATGCTTCTCACAGCCATGAATTTCTCTCTGTTTCTAGACATTAATCTGGTCAAAGCTATCATTCTCCTATTGAAAATACTACTACCAAATTTCTTTATTTTCCTTCAGCCTTGCTGTGTCCAATAAGTTCCTTCCTTCCCTCTCTCCTTCCTTCCTTCTCCCATTCCTTCCTTCCTTCCCTTTTTTCTTTCTTTCTCTTTCTTCCTATAATTTTAAATATTTGTCCTAAATTTAAAAATTTGTCATGCAAAATAATTTACCAGTAGTTCATTATCTATCATTGTTATTAATATACACACTTAAAAATTAATAGAATTTAATTCAGGAGTGTGACAGTAATGTTGAAAAGAGCCAAGTATTTTTTTTTAAATGATTTCATTCATTATTTTGGATATTGTCTGGCAACACCTGAACACTTAATGCCAAGACACAAAATTTGTAACTTTGAGTTCATTTCTGATACATTGATGGCTTTTGTCAAAATCATCGTTCCTAGAATACAGAACAGATACTGTTGTTTACTATTTCCTTATTTAATCTGAAATGATTTTTTTACCGATTTTCTGTCTATTAAGGCTGAGTGGACAGCATTATGTCTCTGGCCAAAACAAATAGAACAAGTACAAAGATAAAGAGCAAAACTGGGGAATATGTTTAATTGTGGACATGTCACTCAGAGATGCCTGAAGAACATTTAGATTGT
The DNA here is from genome assembly GCF_017311325.1 of Ursus maritimus. Taxonomy (NCBI): domain Eukaryota; kingdom Metazoa; phylum Chordata; class Mammalia; order Carnivora; family Ursidae; genus Ursus; species Ursus maritimus. The sequence goes on along the minus strand of NW_024425119.1, from coordinate 11,327,009 downwards.
AATTACAGTAAATTATCAGTGAGAAGACTTTGATTTCAGAAAAGTAATTTGGGTTTTGCTGTCTTTTTGTATGTTGTTTGATCAGTCCAAAATATAACTTAGCAGTTCCCTCATGAAATTCTAATTATCTATACAATCCAAGGCAAATGTCCCTTTTTTCTCTTTCCCCAACAGTAATGTTTGTACTTCCCTTTTTGGTGTTCACATTACATTTTATTCTTCTTATTGTTTCTTTCTGTGTTTTCACTATTTTATGGATTTCCTAATGCTTTTTTTTTTTTGGCAGTAAACTATATTGCATTTAGAAATGGGTCTGACCTATAGCAGGCTCTCAAGATATATTCACTGAATTATAACTAAATTTTAGATCACATTATTTAGATTTAGATTTTTTCAGAGCTTTCTATGAAAAACAACTAAAATATTTGGATCCAAATGGTATAGGTGATTTTTTTCACAAATCAGTGAAAAAGAATCTGACCCATATTTGCATGCTAACGAATTTGACTTTAACCTTGTAATCATTACCTCAAGTGGAAAATTTGAATCCTTGGCAATCATAAATAGGAACACAAGCTGTTTGGTTTGGAAATTAGTAGCTCTTTCAGATAAATAAAAACATCTTCATGAAAGTATGTGAGACGATACACTTTAAGATCGTCTGGATTAAGATCGGCATTACAATAAAACAGAAAGATTTTGTATGTGAGACTGTATCCAACAGCAGGAAGTCCTGCTTAGGATGGGAATTGCAATAAAGGCAGTGAAGATAACTATCAGAAATGGATGCTATTCTGAAAGCGTTTGACTATAAACATATTAATGAGACAGAATTAGAAATTTAGATTTTTTTTTCTGTGGAAATGTTAGCTGGTTTTGATATAATCTTTCTTACACTGTCGACAGCAGAATTCATAATTGGAATGTTGGGGAATGTGCTTATTGGACTGGTAAACTGCTCTGAATGGGTCAAGAACCGAAAGATCTCTTTAGCTGACCTCATCCTCACCTGCTTGGCTATCTCCAGAATCACTCAGCTGTTGGTGTCACTGTTTGAATCATTTATGATGGGACTAAATCCACCTTTCTACTCCATTTACAAACTAGCGAAACCTGTTACTTTGCTTTGGAGAATAACTAATCATTTGACTATCTGGTTTACTACGTGCTTAAGTATTTTCTACCTCCTTAAGATAGCTCAGTTCTCCCATTCCCTTTTCCTCTGGCTGAGGCGGAGAATGAACAGAGTGATTCTTGCAATTCTTGTATTTTCTTTGTTGTTTCTACTGTTTGACTTTCTATTGCTAGAAGCATGGAACGATTTCTTCTTGAATATCCATGCAATGGATGAAAGTAATCTGACTTTATTTATGAACGAAAGTAAAACTTTCTATATTAAAAGCCTGATTCTTCTCAGTTTTTCCTATATCGTTCCTATTGCTCTGTCCATGACCTCATTGCTTCTTTTATTTCTGTCCTTGATAAAACACATCAGGAATCTGCAACTCAACTCCATGGGCTCCAGGGACTTCAGCACCCAGGCCCATAAGAGGGCCATTAAAATGGTGGTGTCTTTCCTCTTCCTTTTCACAGTTCATTTTTTTTCCATACAATTGTCAAATTGGTTGCTTTTTTTATTTTGGAACAAGAAGAACACAAAGTTTATTATGTTGACTGTATATGTCTTTCCCTCAGGCCACTCACTAATTTTGATTCTGGGAAACAGCAGGCTAAGACAGACAGCCTTGAAGGTACTGTGGCATCTTAAAAGCTCCCTGAAAAAGGAAAACCAATTTCATCTTTACAGATAGACCTTCCAGAGCCTTTCCAACGATGAAGACTTAGGAGTCTTTGAGGATCAATTTCACTTCTACTGGTTTTTTTTCTACTGGGTTCCTTGAAACATTGTTGAGCATTATTGAAATTTTCCCTAGAAAACGTTGGTTTTGATGATAATTGATTCATGGTCAGCTGATATAATTTTAAAAGTATTCACTTTTGTTTAAAATATTGGTTACCAATATTTTAAAATCTCAAATATCCTTTCAAAGAGAATCTAAATCATTTAGTTTTATACGCAACAAAGTTATGTAATTGTAACTCATATGTGGGGGAAGAGGCATGTCGTGTTTTAGAAATCGAGATAAATTACAAACTTCACTAGGTAGTTCACTAGGTAACTATAGCAAAGTTAACTGAGCAACTAAAGTCATAGGTGGGAAAAACATGACCTCGCAGCTTAAAGGTCTAATTTTGTGTGTGTGTGTGAAAAAGCTTTTCATTGTCATTAGAGGTCTTGTTGATAACATGGGGATGAGATGTTGGAAAATAATATTCACAGGGCAAAATAAAATAAACTGGAAATGCATGCTTATAATGTTAATCTTAATTTGAAATCCCAAATCATAAACATTTTTGATGTATCTTGACACTTATTAATTTTGCTAAATTCTAGGATATGCAATATTATTTTCAGAGTGGCCGATACTGATATTTCCACCATGCTATGTAATAGAATTAAAAATACAAAAATTATTCCATAATTTAAAATCACACTTGTTGCTACTATAAAAAGATCATAATTACATTTTGAGAATGATTATGCTTGTGTTTGTGCACATATATTTTGTTGCAATCTGATTACAAGAGTTTTTAGAGAAACAAATAGAAAACAGGTCAATAAGGAAGGCATTGAAAGCAAAATTTATAATAACACCGTATGTTTAGTGTAAATGTTGGATCATATGTATATGGTGCTGTTTTGACTAGAATAATCTACATCTAGATAAGGTAATGACAAATTGTAAATAAGGTAAAGGGTAGGAAAGTTTACTATAAAATTTTGAATATGATGGTATAGATTACATCATACAGATGCTATGCAGGTATGTACAATGGAATTCTTTATAAATAAAGACTTCTTAGGGTTTAGATGTATTCTTTAGGTTGTGTTAAAGAAACAGAAAGTTGTAACTGATTGATGATAATGGGCCTTGACTCCCCTTTGCTGGCCTCCAGGCATCCTGTTAAAGCCTGTCTCCTAACACAGCTGCACCTCGGCTCTGGTGGGGAAGAGTCTGTGGGGGCCCACACAAGTAGTGAGGGCCCAGGTGAGAGCCTTGGGCATTGGTAATCCAAAGCATCACTACTGATAGTCTGAGAACAACAGGAAACAGGTCATTTTTAACCAGAGTCACAACTGGCTGAATGGGGAATGCATTGTCGGAGGGCAAGTGGGCAAAATTCCTGTCTTATGCCTGGAGAATCTTCATAGATTTGCAGCTTGTGGGTATAAAGGTTTTTGACTGAGTTTAGAAGGAACTTTAAGGCATATATCAAGGAGTTCTCAGTGAGTGCCAACAATATATCCCAGACCAATTAAGTCAGAATCCCTGTTGTTGGCTCACAGGCATCAATATATATTATTAATATATTAATAATTAATTAATAATAATGTGTATGTACATACACACACATATACACATACCTAAAGTTCTCTAGATAAGAAAGATAACCTTGTGGTCAAGGTTGAAAGATCATTGTATTGAAGTTACCTGTTTGTCAAAACAAAAAACCAAACTGTATTTTACTGTAACTTAATTTTTGATGAGACAAAGGCTTTAACCAAAAGTAGAATTAATGAAAAGGAGAACCTCCCTGCCACTCCCCCACTCGTCCGTTGTTTTTTTCCTACCATATTTTTTTCTTACTATTTTTTCCCTCTCAGCTGACAAGAGCTTATTTAGAATCAAATAGGCAGTAACTTATTGAGAACAAAGCTCAAAAATCCAGAGTAGAGTAATAGCTCAAATAGGTCTGATTTTGGTGCCTTGGCATACGCTTTTTTATCATTCTGGAAAATGATTTTCATTTGTATCTATTTCTTCAAGAAACCCAAAGAAGCTTCAAGATCCAAGCTAGTTGTCACTCTCCTTATAAAACCAGGATGAACTATTGACTGTAGATTTTGTAACACACCCCTCTGAGTTGCAGTTACATTGCAGTCAAACTTTTGTCACATTGAATAGTCATAATTTACTTAATGTTGCTTTTTCTAATACTCTGAGAGCTCCTTAATGTTGCTTCTCTTTATTATACTTACTTCGTCTACAATAGTATCTGAACTATTATGGATTTTATTGAATGGAATACACGAATACTGTCTGTATTGGAGAGATTTATTTTTAGACAATTCTATTAAAATTAAGAAGCCTGGATCCAAATGGTATTTTCAGGTGAAAAGGAATGTGCAAATCAGTGTAAAGAAATCTGTCTCATATTTGCATGTTTGCATGTTGGACTTTATTCTTCCGGATGTCCTCACGAGTGGAAAACTGCTGTCCATGCCAATGATGAGTGGGGACATTTACTGTTTAGTCTGGAAATCAGACGCTGATTGGAAGTTATGTTAAAGTTTTTCATTTAAATCTGTGGGACTGGATCTCCTTGCGTATACTTCAGACCTACAGCTGGAATAAAAGAGAAGGATATTTTGGGAAGGTAAGTGAGACGGTATCTGAGCATTTTTCATATAGAAGTGAGGAGTATCAGACTGGATTTTATTCTACAACATTTTGACAGCCAAAAAATCAGCGAGACATAGGACTAACTTTCTGGATTCTTTCTACAGAAATGCCATCTGGAGTTGAAAATGCTTTTCTGATGGTGGCAACAGAATTCATAACTGGAATGTTGGGGAACAGTTTCATTGTACTAGTTAACTGCATTGACTGGGTGAAGATTCAAAAGCTCTCATCAGCTGACTGCATCCTCACCAGCCTGGCTCTCTCCAGAATCGTTCTTCTTTGTACAGTACTATTTGATTAGTATTTTACGGTGTTTTGGGCACATCTTTATGCCACTGACAAACTAGCAAAATTCATTAATATTTTTTGGACACTGAGCAATCATCTAGCTATCTGGTTTGCCACCTGTCTAAGTGTTTTCTACTTCTTTAAAATAGCCAATTTCTCCCACCCCTGTTTCACCTGGCTGAGGTGGAGACTTACCAGAGTGCTACTTGTACTTCCACTGGGGTCTTTATTCTTATTGTTTTGCAACTTTGAATTATCAGATATATTTACTAATTTCTGGGTTAATGTCTATCGAGGATATAAAAGAAACTCAACTTGGTCTCTAGATGTAAGTAAAACTCTGTATTTTAACAGCTTGATTGTTTTCAGTTTCATCTACTTAATCCCCTTTCTTCTGTCGCTGGCCTCACTGCTCCTTTTCTTTCTTTCCCTGATGAGAGAGACACACCAGGAATATGCAACTGAACTCCGGCTCTAGGGACTTCAGCACAGAGGCCCACAAAAGGGCCATAAAAATGGTGATGTCTTTCCTTCTCCTCTCCACGGTTCATTTTTCTTTCCTCCTAATAACAGGTTGGACTTTCCTTTTACTGCATAATTCTCAGGTCAATTTTGTTATCATATTATTATCGACTCTTTTTCCTTCAGGCCACTCATTTATTCTGATTTTGGGAAACAGCAAGTTGAGAAAAACTGCTTTAGGATTACTGTGGCATCTTAATAGCCACCTGAAAATGGTGAAACCTTTAGCTTCATAGACTTTTCCAGAATTTTCTATATCCCAAGAGAATTAAATTAATGAAGAGACATTGAAGATCCATTTTAAACTTTGTTTTTCTCACTATTACTATTATTCTCACTAGATACTATTAAACATCACAGACTTTCCCCAGAATGACCTATAAACTTAAAAAGCAAGCCTCATTCATTATAACACTTGCTAGTAGCAAGAATATATTTGAGACATATAAAATATGTAATGCAACATGTATTAATTTTATATGTGCTGGCAAATATTTATTATATTCCCATGTGAGAAAAATGATTATTTAGAAATGGAAATCCCTTCCGAGTTGAAGTAGGTGGAATATTTGTACAATATTAAGTTAAAAATAAATTAAGGAATAAAAATGCTGGAAGTGCATCATCCCATAAGAACAGACATAACTTTTAATACAAAGGAACAGACTCATTATGAATCCAAGCTAGAATAGACACTACCTTTGTTGAATAAGAGAAAAATCAACTTAGCTTATAAAAAGAAACTGAATAATTATTCCTAAGTCTATACTTTATAAGGATCAAAATCGCACTTAGATACTGAGTTTGTGTGGGGTGTGCGTCTGTATGTAAGGATTATATGAAGGCTGGTATCCCTTGTCAGAGAAGACAAACACAATCAACTCAGCAGGGATAAGAACAGAAAGTTTGAAGGAGAATATTGTGTATTTGTATAAATTTTAAACATGTTTGTGTGTATATATAGTGCTGGGTTGATGTTTGTAATAAAATAATTGAAATGAGATCAAAGTAGCTGAAAATGTACACAATCTTAAGGCCAGCAGGTGGCAAAATTGTGCTTGTTTTTTTTTTTTTTAAAGATTTTATTTATTTATTCGACAGAGATAGAGACAGCCAGCAAGAGAGGGAACACAAGCAGGGGGAGTGGGAGAGGAAGAAGCAGGCTCATAGCAGAGGAGCCTGATGTGGGGCTCGATCCCATAACGCCAGGATCACGCCCTGAGCTGAAGGCAGACGCTTAACCGCTGTGCCACCTAGGCGCCCCCAAAATTGTGCTTGTTAATGATATTGCAATTTTGAATAAAAGTGTGTTATCTAGTAATTTTTAGAAATTATAATTTAAACATATTGAACTATCAATAATGAAGAAATTGTTGTAGGGTTTTAAATTACCATAATTTTTCAATTGTAGAAGCAAACAAAAGACAAAAACAAGATAATAAATGTTGAAACATATGTGGGTTGTAAGTTAATTTTGATGGTGCACTAGGTCAAGTCTGATGCTGGGAATATAAAAACCATAAGGGCTTTGTCAAGTGTACTCTTCCCCCAGGGAACTGTGCTATGGGGTGCTCTGATGATGATGAGGGTACATGAACATACCCACCCACAAAAAGATTTAGATTTTTTTAACTTCACTCATTATGTTGGACACTATATAAGAAATTTCCTGGGGGCAGGAATTGGATGAAGGTGATCAAAAGATACAAACTTCCAGTTATAGGAAAAATACATCCTAGGGATGTAATGTACAACATGGCGACTATGATTAACACCTGCTGTACGGTAAACTTGAAAGTTGCGAAGAGAGTGGATCCTAAAAGCTCTTGAAAGTTGCTGAGAATGGATCCTAAAAGTTCTCATCACAAGGAAAAATAGTTGGTTTTTTTTTTTTTGTATCTATAGAAGATCGTGGATGTCAATGAACTTATTGTGGTAGTCATTCTGCAGTATATGTAAATCAAGTTATTATGGTGTGCAGTTTAAGCTTACACAGTGCTGTCTGTCAATTATATCTCAATAAAACTGAAAGAATTTCCTAATAATTGTCACTGGGATTATCTTACTTTGGGAAAGGTGGAATTCTAATCATACTAGCTATTATTTATATTCAGATACTGAGGATAATTTCGTTTGGAACACATCCTTTTTAGTAAGAAATTAGATTATTTTATACTTATTAGAAACAAGCATATTTAGTTTTAGTTTTTAGATTTCCACGTGTCAACTTTTAATGACCAAGATTAAAAAAAAATGTAAACAACCATGCACAGCCCTTGCTTCTTAGGAGTGGGATTTAGCAGTAAATGTCTAATTAGGATTAAGTTTTCACTTCTCATGTACTAATGTTGGAGATGAAGCTCTGGGAAGCAGGGGCCTATTCCTGGTAAGCAGCACAGAAAATGACCACTAAAAGATGAGCACTCGGTTACAGACTGGGCAGTAGCTACTGATGTACTGCCTTCTCCCTATTAAAACGATATTTTGAGATTAAGGTCCATACCTCCCTTTCCATAACAAGAGCCTGTATTAGAGACTCCAGCCACAATCTAAGAAAAGCTACTACTATCACATCTATAGCTAGTTCCATGCAATCTGGAGAGAACTGTATCTTATTCTGGGACCAAGTTATTGGGAAAATAAAATGATTGTCATTGCTTTCTTGCCAATCACTTCCCTCCAAAAGAAACTTTTTAATTGTATTTTTAAGTAATCTCTACACCCAACATGGGGCTTGAACTCAAAACTCTGAGATCAAGAGTCACATGCTCTACCGACTGAGTCAGCCAGGTGCCCCAAAGAGAAACTTTTTATAGTCTTGATGTAAAAAAATTCATTTTTTCCCCGGTTTGCCCAAATCTGAGACCAGGAGAGTTGCAAATAACCTGTTTTTAATGCCAAAGAGACTTTTGACTGAGCCCTTGCCCTTGGCCTAGTGCTTGGCCAAGACCCTTGCCCAAGCTAAGATAGTGTAGTGTTCAAGCCATATTGTTTTGAACTTTACTGAAGGAAAAGGTCCCAATGGAATTACGCATGTATCAATACAGATTTCAGGGCTGACATTGTTCAATTTCTGATGGTTTAGCTATTTTGTCCGCTGTTCTGGATTGAACTTCATGTGTTCTAAGCCAGGGACTTCCTTAACTGGAGTACAGAAACAAGGGGACCATCTTTAAAACCTGTAATGCCACAGTCCACTCACCTGTGACACTGATTAATGCTTTTTGTAGAAACCTATGCCACGTGCTAGATTACTCTCAGACTAAATCTTCATTTAAAAAATTGATCAGATGATTGGTTTGATCAATTCAGAAAAAAGTTATTGAAAGGGTTATTTATTAAAAAAATTACGGTTGCAGATGGGCTATTTTCAATTTTAGCGATTTTGGGAAACGCCAACATATATACAGCTTCAGAAGACAAGGGCACACCACGGTACTTCTATTCCTTAGCATGCTTAAACTAGTTTTAAAAATAACTTTCTTTTCCCTTTCATACAGATCTAACCTGACCTCTGAATTTTAAGGCTCCTATTAATTACATTTGACTTCAGTTTGAGATATTTTCAAGTTTTCTTTTTATCAAGTAAAAACTAGTTTCTTGAAAATAGCCCCCTTTTTCAAATAAAGCCTTTTGTTTTGTTTTGTTTATCTGTTGGCCCCACTTCTACTACTGTGCCTATGATTTCAGAGTGAAGACATTCCAGGCACAGTTATTTCATTAGCACTTTTTACCTTTTGGTTGTGACAATTTATTTCTCCTCAATTTGGTTCAGATTAAAAGGTGTATACCCAATCTATTTCATTCAATATATGAACAACCTTCATTTCTCTTTGTTCACTGATGCCCTCTACTACCTTACTGTGACTAAATCCACATACTTGATATTTGAAAGCCATGAAGATGGGCAAAACCGTCTGTCTGCTGCAGATCCCGAATTAGGACAGAACTGCCCTCAGATGTACTGCAACTGAGCTACTAAGATTTCCGTAGTTTCTTCTTATCATTTGTTGTAGGCACTCAGTAATGTCCTTGGCCTTTTGACTGTCTGAAGAGCATCGCTGAGATTTGTATTTGTGTGGAGTGGAGGGGGAAGTGGACTTAGCAGGCTACTGAAGAATTCTTATTAAAATTGCAAGCAAGTTCCCACACTCATGGTAATCCAAGCCACCTGATGTGAATCAATTGAACCCTACTGGAAATTCTATTTATTGCAGGGGTTCCTTTCTTGGTTCACTTGCCTGAAACTTCCAAGTCTGTTCTTCAGACTATTTTCCAGGCTCAGTTTCTGCTCTGTCTCCTTTTTTTTTTTTTTTAATGATTTTTTATTTATTTGACAGAGAGAGCGAGAGAGGGAACACAAGCAAGGGGACTGTGAGAGGGAGAAGCAGGCTTCCCGCTGAGCAGGGAGACTGATGGGGGGCTCGATCCCAGGACCCTGGGATCATGACCTGAGCCTAAGGCAGACGCTTAAAGACTGAGCCACCCAGGCGCTCCCACTGTCTCCTTTTGTTCATATATTCCTAAACTTTCCATTCCCACGCCTTTATGTCTCCATGTGCTAAGTCCTATTTTCTTTTTGACTCTATCAAATCTATTAATGCTGCACCAGGAAAAGCCTCCATTAAAATAGGTTTGCAAAACTTTGTAACAGAAAATTTAGGTAAGCCTCCTCAGAGCAGTGATGGATCGTTTCAAAATTCATGATTACCTGATCTCTACTCCTTAGGGGGAAGAAAAGTGTTTCCTTTCCAATCCTAGGGATTAATGTCCTTTTCTCTATCTCCCTCTATCCCCTTCATCCCCACAAACAGGCCAAATGACTTTAGACAACAGAAAGTATAAAACGCTTGAATTTGTATTTACATATCAAATTATATTGAAAGTTTATATTCTAATATATAAAGCCCTCAATTATACTGAAGAAAAAGATATTGCCAACTATGACTCAGGTAATACTTCTGTTTGAAATTTAAGACAAAGGATTATTAAAAAAAACAGGATTATTCAGCATTACCTATACATTAAAAATACTGAATCACTCATTAAAAGTATCTTTAGGGATAAATGAGATTACTATGATCACCATTTCCCTTTTAAACTATAACACAGTCCTGATTCCCAGCATTTTATCAGTTACACTTCATGAATGTGTTTTTTCTTTATTGGTGAGTCTGTTTCTTCATGCTGGAGGGATCTCTGGACCAATCAATATTCATGATGGCCTGAAAAATCTCAAGTTATGGGCAACAAAGTGGATCACCTTACTATCAGGGGCAACTCTATTTCCTTCATTGACTGATGACTATGTGTAGAAAAAACAACTAATTTGGCCCTTATCCAACTATGTTTATTATCTACGGTGCATTAGGCAATTCTCTAAGGCAAGGGATACAGCAATGAACAAAGTCTTTGGCTTCATCGATGTTGCCTGGAAGGATGGTAAGAGGAATAAAACTACTTGCAAGTAAGAATAGTAAGTGGTTTAGTCAGGGCAAAATCTTGTTTTCTCCCTTGAGAGACTTCACTGAGTTATAAACGTGGGAAGAAAATGAGAGACTGGGTATAAGAGCAATTTGAAGAATAAAGGGTAAATCATGGAGCCTTCATTCAGTTGCTACTTCACACTTGCTGATATTATATGGGCTGTAAAATTGGATAGGATACAGTATCTTCCCTCACAGGATATAGCAGGAGGATGTGATATACAGTAACTGCTAAAGTGCCTTGGTTTCTTTAGTGTAACGAAAGGCTAAGCTTAAGAAAAAAAGGTTGAAGGCACATGTTCATGTAGTCACCTGAATAGAGCATCCCAGTCCCTCCCCATTCCACACTAATGGCAGCCACATTCTTTTGTTACAAAGGGACACCAGTACTTCCAGGGAATAGTGATGCTCACCATTTTTAAGTCCCCTGGCATCATGGAATTATTTCACTGATCAAATTACATTGTTGATATTTTAGATGAAAATGTTTTAGTTCTTGCACTCTCACAGCAGTATTTAAGAACCAAGAGAAGAGATTACAGAAAACCGTCTTTTGGGTATTTTAAAAACAAAAACAAAACCCCACATCTGATAACTAATGCACAATTAGGCAAAAATAAGGCAGCCTATCAAAATGGCGTAGGTTGATATTAACACAGCCCTTAGATGGAGTAAAAGAAATTAACTCTAAAACGATCAGGGGAATCTGGGAAAAAAAGAATAAAAAAAAGTGACATCTAAGTTTAGCTTTAAAACACAGGTAGGGTAACAACAGGCAAAAAGGAAAAAAAAAGAAAAGAGTAGAGAAGAAGAAAGCAGAAGAAAGTAGAAAGAGGATGTGCTCAAAAAAAAACTCTAGGAGTTTGCCTGGAAACAAGAAATTAAGGGTAGGAAACACAATTACCCAAAGCCAGACTTGGTGCTAGAGGGGGTACTTAGTTTAAGAGTATACTTGTTGGTTGGACACAGTCAGTGGAACACAAAACTGCAAACAGTTTACAAATCTTTACCTCTGCAAATAAAGGCACCTTTTCTCTCTCAAAATCCTTCTGGAGGCTCTGTCCCTGGCCCCTAGGGTCAGTACCTTACAAATCACCTTTAGGACTGAAAAGCTCCACTGGAAAAAACAGGCATTCTATGAATTTTAAGTTTTACTCACATGTTAATGAGATAATCTGTTAGAACAAATACTATTTATTGTGTATATATCAAGCACTAAGGCATGCTTAGTTTTAATTCTCAGACTGACTTTTCAAAGTAGGTATTTTATCTTCTTTTAATAGTTGAGCAAACTGGGTTCTAGGCAGATTAACGGACTCACCTAAAACCACAAGAGTTTGTATTTTAACAGTGATCTGCCTGATTTAAAAACTCAATCCCATTTTATTATGGTGGCTCTTAACCTGTGCTGTATATTTCAACTGCCTGGGGGGAACTTCTAAAAGCGAAACTTATTTGAATTAAGTTTTAATCAGAGAAATACATATACACAATAAAACCAAAATAATACTGTTAGACTGGTAGTGAAACACAGCAATCCTCCATCTTTTTTCTACCCATCTCTGACTTTTTTCTCCAGAGACAACCACTTGTTTCTTATTATAGTTTTTTTAATCTGTTTTTACTTTTTTATTGACCTCTCTATATTAGATCGTCTGATTCTTCCCCATTACACACACTTCTCTCCTCTCCAATCCCCCGATGTTACACAATCATTTCTTGTTGTATTAGTATTCAGTGTTTACATAATTATGACTGACTTTATATGGCTAGTATTATTCACAATTGAAGTATGCAATGTGGTTCTTGAAAAAGTCTGAATTTTCCTGTTTCATAATGGATTTGTTTCCTTAATTTTTAAAGAAGTTGCAGACCAATTCATCCCCAGACTCTGAAAAACTATCAATCCCATCTTTACATTCAAACACACCCAATACTTTGTTTTTCTTTGTGGGACATTCCACCTAACTTTATATCTCTAGGCATTTCTTACTGAATTCATACTGTTCTCCCCTACTCTCCTCCCTCTTTAATAGGATTACGATTTTAGTAACTTAATGGCATACTCCTTGTCATTTACTCTTTAAACAACAAAATGCCTTTTTCCCCATTGACAACAGACTGTATATCTCTCAACTTCCCACTTTATAAGGACACCATTATCATTCCGTTTACTCTTCCCTCCCCGCCTTCAACATCCCAGTACTTCTCCATTATCAAAGCTGATAACATTTCCATTCTACTTTGTAACCACAATTAAATATTATCTCAAAAGATGAAAACCATAATCATTTACATTAATTATTATGATTATTTAAATATTATTCACGAAGTAGCCAAGCTTAGTGCTGTGACTGGATTTCCTTCTCGTTGGCTCCAAGGTCTTGAACTACATGCTACTCACAGGGACACTGAAAAAGAGTCCACTTTCTTAGACTCCAACCCTCTGTTCAAAATCCAGCAGCATTTCACGTTGTTTGGTATTAGAGGGATGCTTTTCCTGTACAGTTGTGCTTTCTGATTGTCATTGTTTTCTCTTGTTGAAGAAATATATTGGCCTTCCACGTTTACGATCTTCAGCTTCTTATTCAATGTCTTGCTTTCAATCCAATATCTCCGAAATTTATGTTTTCTTATTTTAATTTGGACCACAAACTTGCTGTACATTAAAATTTTTCTGGAAACTTTAGTAGCCTTCCTTTTTTATAATGCATCACGTTCGTTTTGTTTTTACGGATGCAAAGCTTCTTAAATATTGTCGTAGACCTTAACTGAAGTTCTTCGCTGTCCCGGGAAATCGCGTACTTCCTCTCTCTCTAGCCGGTACCCGCTTTCTGCCACCGCCGGGGCAGCTCGGCTAGGAACGGAGAGCGCAGCCGCAAACAGAGCTGAAGTCCTCTCGCGAGATTCCAGACTTCCGCGCTCGCAGAACCGTTTCGCCGCCAAGCGTCCTGGGAGTCGGCCATATCCTGGCCGGGATGCCGGCAGCCTAATCACGGCACTAAATGTGTACCTGCAAGCGGATGTTGAGGATCACCGAGCCTGCGACGTAGAAGTACGGGAAGTTCATGCGCAGCTGCCAGGCCAGCTCGAAGAAGGCGAGCAGGGTGCGGGAGAGCCCCTTGCAGAAGACTCCGTAGGAGCTGGGGACCCCGGCCGTGCTGGAGGCTTTGAGGGCCAAGGAAGACGGAGCCGCCGCTGTGGCCATGGACCCGGTGTCGCCGTTCCCCCAGTGCTGAGCGCCGAGAGTCACCATAGGCCTCGTGGACCCCCGACCGACGGCGAGGGGCAGGGTGGGGGTGATTACACAGCCACCAGCCTCGTACCTGCGCCTCCCGCTGGCTCCGTTTCCTCCCCAGCGGCGCTCTGGCCACGGCAGCAGCTGGAGCTCCGCCCCTTCCTGTCTGCCGCTGTCACTGGTATTTAGCATTTAGAGTGGTAGGTGTGGAAGGGATTATGCATATTATATGCCACACACGTCTTATATATAGTCAGCCACACAGATATTATTATTTTCACTCTAAAATGAAGAAAGGGAGTTTAGTAAAATTACGTAATTTGAATTTGGCCAGGAGAACACGGTTTGTAAGGGTCAAACTCTAGATTAAAACAGGTTTGCCTGCTATGTGATCTGGGATCCTAGCCAGGACTATCACCCTTTGATTTCATAAAATTAACCCTAGTATTAGGGCAAGATGAACTTCTTATAAGCCAGTTCAGGCATAAAGTCTCCGTGTTCATAACATACTATAATTGTAAAGGATCACAATCTCAGGCTATGGATTTTCCTGTGTATTAGGACTCTTTCTATTGCGAGTGACAGAAACCTTTAAGCAAAACAAAATGAAACACACATACATATGCACATATACTTTAATTTTGGGGGGGGGGGACATGTTACATGTATATACAATATCATTCCCATCCAGGTAAACCCATGAAAAGTCCAGATTAGGTATGGAAGCTTCTACCATTTCTGCATGGGGATACACCCGTGAAACCTGTGGCTAGACCCCAAACCTTGGAATATTACTAAAATCTCCTCAACCCTGAATAACCTTAGGGTGACATCATAGTGTATCTCCCATAGCTACATACCCTTCTGATGTTTAAGTGATGCACATTTCATTACGTTCTCTGATCTTCATTATAACTTAACCTCTACACTCAGGGATTATTCAGATATGTGATTTATGATCAAGATCCTCAGATTACCTTCTAGTTCTGAAAAAGCATTGTTCACATATCCCACATCTCATCCTGCACTGAATAGCTGTAGTGACTATTTGAAGCACAATTAATGTATCCTAGAGGACCTCTGTTTCTCTGTATCCTGATGATTGGTACAAATAACATGCCATTATGAAATTTATAAAATGTAATTGTGTGTCCCCAGCTAGAATTTTTTCTACTTTGCTGTACTAATACCACCCCAGCAACATTGTGTGGACAGCCCTTAGAAGAACTGATTACCAGAGGCCCCTGGGTGGTTTAGTTGTTAAGTGTCTGCCTTCCGCTCAAGTCATGATCCCAGGGTCCTTGGATGGAGCCCTGCATTGGGCTCCCTGCTTGGCAGGAAGCCTGCTTCTCTCTCTCCCACTCCCCCTGCTTGTGTTCCCTCTCTCACTGTCTCTCTGTCAAATAAATAACATCTTAAAAAACAACAAACCCAAACTGATTACCAGTCACTTGAGACAACTTATAAAACAGAATATTTGAGAATATAAAATATTCTGAAGAGTAGTATAAGATGAACGACAACTCTGAGAACCAGGAGAAAATGTGTAATTTTAGTATACAAGTATAATTTACCCTTTCTGAGAACTGAAAAAATAGATCAAGATATTCAGGGTCACTGAAGTCATCAAGTTTGGGGATCTTCCATTTCCAACTATATAAAACTATGTGTATTCATTCTCCTCTACCCATTCTCTACTACCCCACCCCTTATACCCAGCTCTGGTTAACTCCATGAAAATCCTGTCTTTCATCCTGGGCCCATGGGGAAAATAGCAGTTATCTACTAATGTGGTTAGGTAGATGTCCTGTTTCAATGGTAAGGACTGAGCAAGTAAGAATAGTCATGAAACTCCCTCTCTGCAAAGTCAGTGCCAGGGGCTTCACAGTACCTAATGCTCTTTCGGGAGAAGCTGGGAGTTGGGGGTTCCCTCCTGATTGGTGCTGTGCAGGGGTGAGGCTTATGCTGAAAGTGTGTTTCAGCCTTTCCTACTTGTTTTGATGTGGATATATTCTAAGTTTCCCAGTGTATAGGAGTCCCTCAATTAGCCTGGATTTTTCGTAGAGGGAATTGGTCCATGTGTAGCTGTATATTCGGTATGCTGTGAGAGGAGAGAAATTCAGGAGCATCCTGTTGTCACCATCTTAATGATATTTCAACTCATTTTCCATGGTTGCCCTGGGGGTATTCTGTGTGTGTGTGTGTGTGTGTGTGTGTGTGTGTGTGTGTGTTTGGAGTGGACAGTATTTATGGGCTAGGTGTGGAGTTTTCACGCATTACTTCTCACACTGCAGTGTCTAGAACTTAAGTCATTTAATCACACCTACCTGCAAAGGAGGCTGGGAAATGTCTCATGCATGCTTAGGAAGAAGAAGAAAATAAGAATTTTGGTTTGCCTCGCTGTGTCTGCCAGTCTCCATGCCTGTTTTTAAATCACCATATGTACCC